>NW_027142246.1:2720000-2908937 GCF_036365525.1 Heterodontus francisci | reverse complement strand
TCACACACACTCTCACCCCCAAATCAATCCACACACACACACTCTCACCCTCTATCAATCCACACACACACACTCTCACCCCTAATCAATCCACACACACACTCTCACCCCCTAATCAATCCACACACACACACTCTCACCCTCTAATCAATCCAACACACACACTCTCACCCTCTAATCAATCCACACACACACACTCTCACCCCCCTAATCAATCCACACACACACACTCTCACCCTCTAATCAATCCACCAACACACTACCCCCCTAATCAATCCCACAAACACACTTTCACCTCTATCAATCCACACACACACACTCTCACCCCCTAATCAATCCACACACACACACTCTCACCCCCTAATCAATCCACACACACACACTCTCACCCCCCAAATCAATCCACACACACACTCTCTCACCCTCTAATCAATCCACACACACACACTCTCACCCTCTAATCAATCCACACACACACACTCTCACCCCCAAGTCAATCCACACACACACACTCTCACCCCTAATCATCCACACAAACACACTCTCACCCTCTAATCAATCACACACACACACTCTCACCCCTAATCAATCCACACACACACACTCTCACCCTCTATCAATCCACACACACACACTCTCACCCCCCAATCAATCCACACACACACACTCTCACCCCTATCAATCCACACTACCACACACTCTCACCCCCTAATCAATCCACACACACACTCTCTCACCCTCTAATCAATCCACACAAACACACTCTCACCCTCTAATCAATCACACACACACACTCTCACCCCCAAGTCAATCCACACACACACACTCTCACCCCCTAATCAATCCACACAAACACACTCTCACCCTCTAATCAATCCACACACACACACTCTCACCCCCCAAGTCAATCCACACACACACACTCTCACCCCCTAATCAATCCACACAAACACACTCTCACCCCCTAATCAATCCACACAAACACACTCTCACCCTCTAATCAATCCACACACACACACTCTCACCCCCAAGTCAATCCACACACACACACTCCCCCTATCCACACCTCTCACCCTCTAATCAATCCACACACACACACTCTCACCCCCTAATCAATCCACACACACACACTCTCACCCCCTAATCAATCCACACACACACACTCTCACCTCTATCAATCCACACACACACACTCTCACCCCCTAATCAATCCACACACACACACTCTCACCCCCAATCAATCCACACACACACTCTCACCCTCTAATCAATCCACACACACACACTCTCACCCTCTAATCAATCCACACACACACACTCTCACCCCCTAATCAATCCACACACACACACTCTCACCCCCTAATCAATCCACACACACACACTCTCACCCTCTAATCAATCCACACACACACACTCTCACCCCCTAATCAATCCACACACACACACTCTCACCTTCTAATCAATCCACACACACACTCTCACCTCTAATCAATCCACACACACTCTCTCACCCTCTAATCAATCCACACAAACACACTCTCACCCTCTAATCAATCCACACACACACACTCTCACCCCCCAAATCAATCCACACACACACACTCTCACCCCCAAATCAATCACACACACACACTCTCACCCCCTAATCAATCCACACACACACACTCTCACCCCTAATCAATCCACACACACACTCTCACCCTCTAATCAATCCACACACACACTCTCACCCCTAATCAATCCACACACACACTCTCACCCTCTAATCAATCCACACACACACACTCTCACCCTCTAATCAATCCACACACACACTCTCACCCTCTAATCAATCCACACACACACTCTCACCCCTAATCAATCCACACACACACTCTCACCCTCTAATCAATTCACACACACACACTCACCCTCTAATCAATCCACACACACACACACTCCACCCTCTAATCAATCCACACACACACATTCTCACCCTCTAATCAATCACACACACACTCTCACCCTCAACAATCCACACACACACACTCTCACCCTCTAATCAATCCACACACACACACACTCTCACCCTCTAATCAATCCACACACACACTCTCACCCCCTAATCAATCCACACATCACTCTCACCCCCTAATCAATCCACACACACACTCTCACCCTCTAATCAATCCACACACACACTCTCACCCTCTAATCAATCCACACACACACACTCTCACCCTCTATCAATCCACACACACACACTCTCACCCTCTAATCAATCCACACACACACTCTCACCCCTAATCAATCCACACACACACACTCTCACCCTCTAATCAATCCACACACACACACTCTCACCCTCTAATCAATCCCACACACACACTCTCACCCTCTAATCAATCCACACACACACTCTCACCCTCTAATCAATCCACACAACACACACACTCACCCTCTAATCAATCCACACACACACTCTCACCCTCTAATCAATCCACACACACACTCTCACCCTCTAATCAATCCACACACACACACTCTCACCCTCTAATCAATCCACACACACACACACTCACCCTCTAATCAATCCACACACACACTCTCACCCTCTAATCAATCCACACACACACACTCTCACCCTCTATCAATCCACACACACACACTCACCCTCTAATCAATCCACACACACACACTCTCACCCTCTAATCAATCCACACACACACTCTCACCCCCTAATCAATCCACACACACACACTCACCCTCTAATCAATCCACACACACACACTCTCACCCTCTAATCAATCCACACACACACACTCTCACCCCCTAATCAATCGACACACACACACTCTCACCCCTAATCAATCGCACACACACACTCTCACCCCCTAATCAATCCGCACACACACACTCTCACCCCCTAATCAATCCACACAAAACACACACTCTCACCCCTAATCAATCCACACACACACTCTCACCCCTAACCAATCCGCACACACACTCTCACCCTCTAATCAATCCACACACACACTCTCACCCCTAATCAATCCACACACACACTCTCACCCTCTAATCAATACACACACACTCTCACCCTCTAATCAATCCACACACACACACTCTCACCCCCTAATCAATCCACACACACACACTCTCACCCTCTAATCAATCCACACACACACTCTCTCACCCTCTATCAATCCACACACACACACTCTCACCCTCTAATCAATCCACACACACACTCTCACCCTCTAATCAATCCACACACACACACTCTCACCCCCTAATCAATCCACACACACACTCTCACCTCTAATCAATCCACACAACACTCTCTCACCCTCTAATCAATCCACACACACACACTCTCACCCTCTAATCAATCCACACACACACTCTCTCACCCTCTAATCAATCCACACAACACACTCTCACCCCTAATCAATCCACACACACACACTCTCACCCTCTAATCAATCCACACACACACTCTCACCCCCTAATCAATCCACACACACACACTCTCACCCTCTAATCAATCCACACAAACACACTCTCACCCTCTAATCAATCCACACACACACTCTCACCCTCTAATCAATCCACACACACACACTCTCACCCCCTAATCAATCCACACACACACACACTCTCACCCCCTAATCAATCCACACACACACACTCTCACCCTCTAATCAATCCACACAAACACACTCTCACCCCCTAATCAATCCACACACACACACTCTCACCCCTAATCAATCCACACACACACACTCTCACCCTCTAATAAATCCACACACACACACTCTCACCCCCTAATCAATCCACACACACACACACTCTCACCCCCTAATCAATCCACACACACACACTCTCACCCTCTAATCAATCCACACACACACTCTCACCCTCTAATCAATCCACACACACACACTCTCACCCTCTAATCAATCCACACACACACACTCTCACCCTCTAATCAATCCACACACACACTCTCACCCTCTAATCAATCCACACACACACACACTCTCACCCTCTAATCAATCCACACAACACTCTCTCACCCTCTAATCAATCCACACACACACACTCTCACCCTCTAATCAATACACACACACTCTCACCCTCTAATCAATCCACACACACACTCTCACCCTCTAATCAATCCACACACACACACTCTCACCCCCTAATCAATCGACACACACACTCTCACCCCCTAATCAATCCACACACACACACTCTCACCCTCTAATCAATCCACACACACACTCTCACCCTCTAATCAATCCACACAAACACTCTCTCACCCTCTAATCAATCCACACACACACACTCTCACCCCCTAATCAATCGACACACACACTCTCACCCTCTAATCAATCCACACACACACTCTCACCCTCTAATCAATCCACACACACACACTCTCACCCTCTAATCAATCCACACACACACACTCTCACCCTCTAATCAATCCACACACACACTCTCACCCTCTAATCAATCCACACACACACACTCTCACCCTCTAATCAATCCACACAAACACTCTCTCACCCTCTAATCAATCCACACACACACACTCTCACCTCTAATCAATCACACACACTCTCACCCTCTAATCAATCACACACACACTCTCACCCTCTAATCAATCCACACACACACACTCTCACCCCTAATCAATCACACACACACTCTCACCCCTAATCAATCCACACACACACTCTCACCCCCTAATCAATCCACACACACACACTCTCACCCCTAATCAATCGACACACACACTCTCACCCCCTAATCAATCGACACACACACTCTCACCCCCTAATCAATCGACACACACACTCTCACCCCCTAATCAATCCACACACACACACTCTCACCCTCTAATCAATCCACACACACACTCTCACCCTCTAATCAATCCACACACACACTCTCACCCTCTAATCAATCACACACACACTCTCACCCCCTAATCAATCGACACACACACTCTCACCCCCTAATCAATCGACACACACACTCTCACCCCCTAATCAATCCACACACACACACTCTCACCCTCTAATCAATCCACACACACACTCTCACCCTCTAATCAATCCACACAAACACTCTCTCACCCTCTAATCATCCACACACACACACTCTCACCCCCTAATCAATCGACACACACACTCTCACCCTCTAATCAATCTACACACACACTCTCACCCTCTAATCAATCCACACACACACACTCTCACCCTCTAATCAATCCACACAAACACTCTCTCACCCTATAATCAATCCACACACACACACTCTCACCCTAATCAATACACATACACTCTCACCCTCTAATCAATCCACACACACACTCTCACCCTCTAATCAATCCACACACACACACTCTCACCCCCTAATCAATCGACACACACACTCTCACCCTCTAATCAATCCACACACACACACTCTCACCCTCTAATCAATCCACACACACACTCTCACCCTCTAATCAATCCACACAAACACTCTCTCACCCTCTAATCAATCCACACACACACACTCTCACCCTCTAATCAATCCACACACACACTCTCACCCTCTAATCAATCCACACAAACACACTCTCACCCTCTAATCAATCCACACACACACACTCTCACTCTCTAATCAATCCACACACACACTCTCACCCTCTAATCAATCCACACAAACACTCTCTCACCCTCTAATCAATCCACACACACACACTCTCACCCTCTAATCAATCCACACACACACACTCTCACCCTCTAATCAATCCGCACACACACACTCTCACCCTCTAATCAATCCACACACACACACTCTCACCCTCTAATCAATCCACACACACACTCTCACCCTCTAATAAATCCACACACACACACTCTCACCCTCTAATCAATCCACACAAACACTCTCTCACCCTCTAATCAATCCACACACACACACTCTCACCCTCTAATCAATCACACACACACACTCTCACCCTCTAATCAATCGCACACACACACTCTCACCCTCTATCAATCCACACACACACTCTCACCCTCTAATCAATCCACACACACACACTCTCACCCTCTAATCAATCCACACACACACTCTCACCCTCTAATCAATCCACACACACACACTCTCACCCTCTAATCAATCCGCACACACACACTCTCACCCTCTAATCAATCCACACACACACACTCTCACCCCCTAATCAATCCACACACACACACACTCACCCTCTAATCAATCCACACAAACACTCTCTCACCCTCTAATCAATCCACACACACACACTCTCACCCTCTAATCAATCCACACAACACTCTCTCACCCTCTAATCAATCCACACACACACACTCTCACCCCCTAATCAATCCACACACACACACTCTCACCCTCTAATCAATCCACACACACACTCTCACCCTCTAATCAATCCACACACACACACTCTCACCCTCTAATCAATCCACACACACACACTCTCACCCCTAATCAATCCACACACACACACTCTCACCCTCTAATCAATCCACACAACACTCTCTCACCCTCTAATCAATCCACACACACACACTCTCACCCTCTAATCAATCCACACACACACACTCTCACCCCTAATCAATCCACACACACACTCTCACCCTCTAATCAATCCACACAAACACTCTCACCCTCTAATCAATCCACACACACACTCTCACCCTCTAATCAATCCACACACACACTCTCACCCTCTAATCAATCCACACACACACACTGTCACCCTCTAATCAATCCACACACACACACTCTCACCCTCTAATCAATCCACACACACACTCTCACCCTCTAATCAATCCACACACACACACTCTCACCCCTCTAATCAATCCACACAAACACTCTCTCACCCTATAATCAATCACACACACACACTCTCACCCTCTAATCAATACACACACACTCTCACCCTCTAATCAATCCACACACACACTCTCACCCTCTAATCAATCCACACAAACACTCTCACCCTCTAATCAATCCACACACACACTCTCACCCTCTAATCAATCACACACACACACTCTCACCCCTAATCAATCGACACACACACTCTCACCCCCTAATCAATCCACACACACACACTCTCACCCTCTAATCAATCCACACAAACACTCTCACCCTCTAATCAATCCACACACACACACTCTCACCCCCTAATCAATCCACACACACACACTCTCACCCTCTAATCAATCCACACACACACACTCTCACCCCCTAATCAATCGACACACACACTCTCACCCCCTAATCAATCGACACACACACTCTCACCCTCTAATCAATCCACACACACACACTCTCACCCCTAATCAATCCACACAACACACACTCTCACCCTCTAATCAATCCACACACACACACTCTCACCCTCTAATCAATCCACCACACACAGACTCACCCTCTAATCAATCCACACACACACACTCTCACCCTCTAATCAATCCACACAAACACTCTCTCACCCTCTAATCAATCCACACACACACACTCTCACCCCTCTAATCAATCCACACACACACACTCTCACCCTCTAATCAATCCACACACACACACTCTCACCCTCTAATCAATCCACACACACACACTCTCACCCTCTAATCAATCCACACACACACACTCTCACCTCTAATCAATCCACACACACACACACTCTCACCCTCTAATCAATCCCACACACACACACTCACCCTCTAATCAATCCACACACACACACTCTCACCCTCTAATCAATCCACACACACACACTCTCACCCTCTAATCAATCCACACACACACACTCTCACCTCTAATCAATCCACACACACACACTCTCACCCTCTAATCAATCCACACACACACACACTCACCCTCTAATCAATCCACACACACACTCTCACCCTCTAAACAATCCACACACACTCACTCTCACCCCCTAATCAATCAAACACACACACTCACCCTCTAATCAATCCACACACACACACTCTCACCCTCTAATCAATCCACACACACACTCTCACCCCTAATCAATCCACACACACACACTCTCACCCTCTAATCAATCCGCACACACACTCTCACCCCCTAATCAATCCGCACACACACTCTCACCCTCTAATCAATCCACACACACACACTCTCACCCTCTAATCAATCCACACACACACACTCTCACCCTCTAATCAATCACACACACACTCTCACCCCTAATCAATCCACACACACACACACTCACCCTCTAATCAATCCACACACACACTCTCACCCTCTAATCAATCCACACACACACTCTCACCCCCTAATCAATCCACACACACACACACTCACCCTCTAATCAATCCACACACACACACTCTCACCCTCTAATCAATCCGCACACACACTCTCACCCCCTAATCAATCCACACACACACACTCTCACCCTCTAATCAATCCACACACACACCTCTCACCCTCTAATCAATCCACACACACACACTCTCACCCTCTAATCAATCCACACACACACTCTCACCCTCTAATCAATCCACACACACACTCTCACCCTCTAATCAATCCACACACACACACTCTCACCCCCTAATCAATCCACACACACACACTCTCACCTCTAATCAATCCACACACACACACTCTCACCCTCTAATCAATCCACACACACACACTCTCACACTCTAATCAATCCACACACACACACTCTCACCCTCTAATCAATCCACACACACACACACTCACCCTCTAATCAATCCACACACACACTCTCACCCTCTAATCAATCCACACACACTCACTCTCACCCCTAATCAATCCACACACACACACACTCACCCTCTAATCAATCCACACGCACACACTCTCACCCTCTAATCAATCCACACACACACTCTCACCCCCTAATCAATCCACACACACACACTCACCCTCTAATCAATCCACACGCACACACTCTCACCCTCTAATCAATCCACACGCACACACTCTCACCCTCTAATCAATCCACACACACACTCTCACCCCCTAATCAATCCACACACACACACTCTCACCCTCTAATCAATCCGCACACACACTCTCACCCCCTAATCAATCCACACACACACTCTCACCCTCTAATCAATCCACACACACACACTCTCACCCTCTAATCAATCCACACACACACACTCTCACCCTCTAGTCAATCCACACACACACACTCTCACCCCCTAATCAATCCACACACACACACACTCACCCTCTAATCAATCCACACACACACACTCTCACCCTCTAATCAATCCACACACACACTCTCACCCCTAATCAATCCACACACACACACTCTCACCCTCTAATCAATCCACACACACACACTCTCACCCCCTAATCAATCCACACACACACTCTCACCCCTAATCAATCCACACACACACACTCACCCTCTAATCAATCCACACACACACTCTCACCCTCTAATCAATCCACACACACACTCTCACCCCCTAATCAATCCACACACACACACTCTCACCCTCTAATCAATCCACACACACACACTCTCACCCTCTAATCAATCCACACACACACTCTCACCCCTAATCAATCCACACACACACACTCTCACCCCCTAATCAATCCACACACACACTCTCACCCTCTAATCAATCCACCCACACTCTCACCCTCTAATCAATCCACACACACACACTCTCACCCTCTAATCAATCCACACACACACACTCTCACCCTCTAATCAATCCACACACACACACTCTCACCCTCTAATCAATCCGCACACACACTCTCACCCTCTAATCAATCCACACACACACACTCTCACCCTCTAATCAATCCACACACACACACTCTCACCCTCTAATCACCACACACACTCTCACCCCCTAATCAATCCACACACACACTCTCACCCTCTAATCAATCCACACACACACACTCTCACCCCCTAATCAATCCACACACACACACTCTCACCCTCTAATCAATCCACACACACACACTCTCACCCTCTAATCAATCCGCACACACACTCTCACCCTCTAATCAATCCACACACACACACTCACCCCTAATCAATCCACACACACACACTCTCACCCCTAATCAATCCACACACACACACTCTCACCACTAATCAATCCACACACACACACTCTCACCCTCTAATCAATCCACACACACACACTCTCACCCTCTAATCAATCCACACACACACTCTCACCCTCTAATCAATCCGCACACACACTCTCACCTCTAATCAATCCACACACACACACTCTCACCCCTAATCAATCCACACACACACACTCTCACCCTCTAATCATACCACACACACACACTCTCACCCTCTAATCAATCCGCACACACACTCTCACCCTCTAATCAATCCACACACACACACACTCACCCTCTAATCAATCCACACACACACTCTCACCCCTAATCAATCCACACACACACACTCTCACCCTCTAATCAATCCGCACACACACTCTCACCCTCTAATCAATCCTCACACACACTCTCACCCTTAATCAATCCACACACACACTCTCACCCTCTAATCAATCCACACACACACTCTCACCCCTAATCAATCCACACACACACACTCTCACCCTCTAATCAATCCACACACACACACTCTCACCCTCTAATCAATCCACACACACACACTCTCACCCTCTAATCAATCCACACACACACTCTCACCCTCTAATCAATCCGCACACACACACTCACCCCTAATCAATCCACACACACTCTCACCCCTAATCAATCCACACACACACACTCTCACCCTCTAATCAATCCGCACACACACTCTCACCCCCTAATCAATCCACACACACACTCTCACCCTCTAATCAATCCACACACACACACTCTCACCCTCTAATCAATCCACACACACACTCTCTCACCCTCTAATCAATCCACACACACACACTCTCACCCTCTAATCAATCCACACACACACACTCTCACCTCTAATCAATCCACACACACACTCTCTCACCTCTAATCAATCCACACACACACACTCACCCTCTAATCAATCCACACACACACACTCTCACCCCCTAATCAATCCACACACACACTCTCTCACCCTCTAATCAATCCACACACACACACTCACCCTCTAATCAATCCACACACACACACTCTCACCCTCTAATCAATCCACACACACCACACTCACCCTCTAATCAATCCACACACACACACTCTCACCCTCTAATCAATCCACACACACACACTCTCACCCTCTAATCAATCCACACACACACTCTCACCCCTAATCAATCCACACACACACACTCTCACCCTCTAATCAATCCACACACACACACTCTCACCCTCTAATCAATCCACACACACACACACTCACCCTCTAATCAATCCACACACACACACTCTCACCCTCTAATCAATCCACACACACACACTCACCCTCTAATCAATCCACACACACACACTCTCACCCTCTAATCAATCCACACACACACTCTCCCTAATCAATCACACACTCTCATCCCAATCAATCCGCACACACACACACTCACCCTCTAATCAATCCACACACACACACTCTCACCCTCTAATCAATCCACACACACACTCTCACCCCCTAATCAATCCACACACTCACACTCTCACCCTCTAATCAATCCACACACACACACTCTCACCCTCTAATCAATCCACACACACACTCTCACCCTCTAATCAATCCACACACACACACTCTCACCCCTAATCAATCCACACACACACACTCTCACCCTCTAATCAATCCACACACACACACTCTCACCCCCTAATCAATCCACACACACACACTCTCACCCTCTAATCAATCCACACACACACACTCTCACCCTCTAATCAATCCACACACACACTCTCACCCCCTAATCAATCCACACACACACACTCTCATCCCCTAATCAATCCACACACACACACTCTCACCCTCTAATCAATCCACACACACACACTCTCACCCCCTAATCAATCCACACACACACACTCTCACCCTCTAATCAATCCACACACACACACTCTCACCCTCTAATCAATCCACACACACACTCTCACCCACTAATCAATCCACACACACACACACTCTCATCCCCTAATCAATCCACACACACACACTCTCACCCTCTAATCAATCCACACACACACTCTCACCCCTAATCAATCCACACACTCCACTCTCACCCTCTAATCAATCCACACACACACACTCTCACCTCTAATCAATCCACACACACACACTCACCCTCTAATCAATCCACACACACACACTCTCACCCTCTAATCAATCCACGCACACACTCTCATCCCCTAATCAATCCACACACACACTCTCACCCCCTAATCAATCCACACACACACACTCTCACCCTCTAATCAATCCACGCACACACTCTCACCCTCTAATCAATCCACACACACACACTCTCATCCCCTAATCAATCCACACACACACACTCTCACCCTCTAATCAATCCGCACACACACTCTCACCCCCTAATCAATCCGCACACACACTCTCACCCTCTAATCAATCCACACACACACACTCTCACCCTCTAATCAATCCACACACACACACTCTCACCCTCTAATCAATCCACACACACACACTCTCACCCTCTAATCAATCCACACACACACACTCTCATCCCCTAATCAATCCACACACACACACTCTCACCCTCTAATCAATCCGCACACACAATCTCACCCCCTAATCAATCCGCACACACACTCTCACCCTCTAATCAATCCACACACACACACTCTCACCCTCTAATCAATCCGCACACACACTCTCACCCCCTATTCGCACACACACTCTCACCCTCTAATCAATCCACACACACACTCTCATCCCCTAATCAATCCGCACACACACACTCACCCCCTAATCAATCCGCACACACACTCTCACCCTCTAATCAATCCACACACACAATCTCACCCCCTAATCAATCGCACACACACTCTCACCCTCTAATCAATCCACACACACACTCTCATCCCCTAATCAATCCGCACACACACTCTCACCCCCTAATCAATCCGCACACACACTCTCACCCTCTAATCAATCCACACACACACTCTCATCCCCTAATCAATCCGCACACACACACTCACCCTCTAATCAATCCACACACACACACTCTCACCCTCTAATCAATCCACACACACACTCTCACCCCCTAATCAATCCGCACACACACACTCACCCTCTAATCAATCCACACACACACACTCTCACCCTCTAATCAATCCGCACACACACTCTCACCCCCTAATCAATCCGCACACACACACTCACCCTCTAATCAATCCACACACACACACTCTCTCACACACACTCACCCTCTAATCAATCCACACACACACACTCTCACCCTCTAATCAATCCACACACACACTCTCACCCCTAATCAATCCACACACACACACTCTCACCCTCTAATCAATCCACACACACACTCTCTCACCCTCTAATCAATCAACACACACACACTCTCACCCTCTAATCAATCCACACACACACTCTCATCCTCTAATCAATCCACACACACACTCTCACCCCCTAATCAATCCACACACACACACTCTCACCCTCTAATCAATCCACAACACACACACTCACCCTCTAATCATTCCACACACACACACACAGTCACCCTCTAATCAATCCACACACACACTCTCTCACCCTCTAATCAATCAACACACACACACTCTCACCCTCTAATCAATCCACACACACACTCTCACCCCCTAATCAATCCACACACACACACTCTCACCCTCTAATCAATCCACAAACGCACACACTCACCCTCTAATCATTCCACACACACACACACTCACCCTCTAATCAATCCACACACACACACTCACCCTCTAATCAATCCACACACACACTCTCACCCCTAATCAATCCGCACACACACTCTCACCCTCTAATCAATCCACAAACGCACACACTCACCCTCTAATCATTCCACACACACACACACTCACCCTCTAATCAATCACACACACACACTCACCCTCTAATCAATCCACACACACACACTCTCACCCTCTAATCAATCCACACACACACACTCTCACCCTCTAATCAATCCACACACACACACTCTCACCCTCTAATCAATCCACACACACACACTCTCACCCTCTAATCAATCCACACACACACACTCACCCTCTAATCAATCCACACACACACACTCTCACCCCCTAATCAATCCACACCACACACTCTCACCCTCTAATCAATCCACACACACACTCTCACCCCCTAATCAATCCACACACACACTCTCACCCTCTAATCAATCCACACCACACACTCTCACCCCCTAATCAATCCACACACACCACTCTCACCCTCTAATCAATCCACACACACACACTCACCCTCTAATCAATCCACACACACACACTCACCCTCTAATCAATCCACACACACACACTCTCACCCCCTAATCAATCCACACACACACTCTCACCCTCTAATCAATCCACACACACACATCTCACCCTCTAATCAATCCACACACACACACTCTCACCCCTAATCAATCCACACACACACACTCTCACCCTCTAATCAATCCACACACACACACTCTCACCCTCTAATCAATCCACACACACACACTCTCACCCCTAATCAATCCACACACACACACTCTCACCCTCTAATCAATCCACACACACACACTCTCACCCTCTAATCAATCCACACACACACTCTCACCCCCTAATCAATCCACACACACACTCTCACCCTCTAATCAATCCACACACACACTCTCACCCCTAATCAATCCGCACACACACACTCACTCTCTAATCATTCCACACACACACACTCTCACCCCTAATCAATCCACACACACACTCTCACCCTCTAATCAATCCACACACACACACTCTCACCCCTAATCAATCCGCACACACACACTCACTCTCTAATCATTCCACACACACACACACTCACCCTCTAATCCATCCACATACACACACTCTCACCCTCTAATCAATCCACACACACACACTCTCACCCCCTAATCAATCCACACACACACTCTCACCCTCTAATCAATCCACACACACACACTCTCACCCTCTAATCAATCACACACACACACTCTCACCCTCTAATCATCCACACACACACACTCTCACCCTCTAATCAATCCACACACACACTCTCACCCTCTAATCAATCCACACACACACTCTCACCCTCTAATCAATCCACACACACACACTCTCACCCTCTAATCAATCCACACACACACCTCTCACCCTCTAATCAATCCACACACACACACTCTCACCCCCTAATCAATCCACACACACACTCTCACCCTCTAATCAATCCACACACACACACTCTCACCCTCTAATCAATCCACACACACACACTCTCACCCTCTAATCAATCCACACACACACACTCTCACCCTCTAATCAATCCACACACACACTCTCACCCTCTAATCAATCCACACACACACACTCTCACCCTCTAATCAATCCACACACACACTCTCACCCTCTAATCAATCCACACACACACACTCTCACCCCGAATCAAACCACACACACACACACTCACCCTCTAATCAATCCACACACACACACTCTCACCCCCTAATCAATCCACACACACACACTCTCACCATCTAATCAATCCACACACACACACTCTCACCCCTAATCAAACCACATACACACACACTCACCCTCTAATCAATCCACACACACACTCTCACCCTCTAATCAATCCACACACACACACTCTCATCCTCTAATCAATCCACACACACACACTCTCACCCTCTAATCAATCCACACACACACACTCTCATCCTCTAATCAATCCACACACACACTCTCACCCTCTAATCAATCCACACACACACACTCTCACCCCCGAATCAAACCACACACACACACACTCACCCTCTAATCAATCCACACACACACACTCTCACCTCTATCAATCCACACACACACTCTCACCCTCTAATCAATCCACACACACACACTCTCACCATCTAATCAATCCACACACACACACTCTAACCCTCTAATCAATCCACACACACACACTCTCACCCTCTAATCAATCCACACACACACACTCTCACCCTCTAATCAATCCACACACATACACTCTCACCCTCTAATCAATCCACACACACACACTCTCACCCTCTAATCAATCCACACACACACACTCTCATCCTCTAATCAATCCACACACACACTCTCACCCTCTAATCAATCCACACACACACACTCTCACCCCCGAATCAAACCACACACACACACACTCACCCTCTAATCAATCCACACACACACACTCTCACCCCCTAATCAATCCACACACACACACTCTCACCCTCTAATCAATCCACACACACACACTCTCACCCTCTAATCAATCCACACACACACACTCTCACCCTCTAATCAATCCACACACATACACTCTCACCCTCTAATCAATCCACACACACACACTCTCACCCCCTAATCAATCCGCACACACACTCTCACCCTCTAATCAATCACACACACACACTCTCACCCTCTAATCAATCCACACACACACACACTCTCACCCTCTAATCAATCCACACACACTCACTCTCACCCCCTAATCATCCACACACACACACACTCACCCCTAATCAATCCACACACACACACTCTCACCCTCTAATCAATCCACACACACACACTCTCACCCTCTAATCAATCCACACACACTCACTCACCCCCTAATCAATCCACACACACACACACTCACCCTCTAATCAATCCACACACACACACACTCACCCTCTAATCAATCCACACACACACTCTCACCCCCTAATCAATCCACACACACACTCTCACCCTCTAATCAATCCGCACACACACTCTCACCCTCTAATCAATCCACACACACACACTCTCACCCCCTAATCAATCCACACACACACTCTCACCCTCTAATCAATCCGCACACACACTCTCACCCTCTAATCAATCCACACACACACACTCTCACCCCCTAATCAATCCGCACACACACTCTCACCCTCTAATCAATCCACACACACACACTCTCATCCTCTAATCAATCCACACACACACACTCTCACCCTCTAATCAATCCACACACACACTCTCTCACCCTCTAATCAATCCACACACACACACTCTCACCCTCTAATCAATCCACACACACACACTCTCACCCTCTAATCAATCCACACACACACTCTCACCCCTAATCAATCCACACACACACACTCTCACCCTCTAATCAATCCACACACACACTCTCACCCCCTAATCAATCCACACACACACACTCTCACCCTCTAATCAATCCACACACACACACTCTCACCCTCTAATCAATCCACACACACACTCTCACCCTCTAATCAATCCGCACACACACACTCTCACCCCCTAATCAATCCACACACACACACACTCACCCTCTAATCAATCCGCACACACACTCTCACCCTCTAATCAATCCACACACACACACTCTCATCCTCTAATCAATCCACACACACACACTCTCACCCTCTAATCAATCCACACACACACTCTCTCACCCTCTAATCAATCCACACACACACACTCTCACCCTCTAATCAATCCACACACACACACTCTCACCCTCTAATCAATCCACACACACACTCTCACCCCTAATCAATCCACACACACACACTCTCACCCTCTAATCAATCCACACACACACTCTCACCCCTAATCAATCCACACACACACACTCTCACCCTCTAATCAATCCACACACACACACTCTCACCCTCTAATCAATCCACACACACACACTCTCACCCTCTAATCAATCCACACACACACACTCTCACCCTCTAATCAATCCACACACACACTCTCACCCCCTAATCAATCCACACACACACACTCTCACCCTCTAATCAATCCACACACACACACTCTCACCCTCTAATCAATCCACACACACACACTCTCACCCTCTAATCAATCCACACACACACTCTCATCCCCTAATCAATCCGCACACACACTCTCATCCCCTAATCAATCCACAGACACACACTCTCACCCTCTAATCAATCCACACACACACTCTCACCCCTAATCAATCCACACACACACACTCTCACCCTCTAATCAATCCACACACACACACTCTCACCCTCTAATCAATCCACACACACACTCTCACCCCTAATCAATCCACACACACACACTCTCACCCTCTAATCAATCCACGCACACACTCTCATCCCCTAATCAATCCGCACACACACTCTCACCCTCTAATCAATCCACACACACACACTCTCACCCTCTAATCAATCCACACACACACACTCTCACCCTCTAATCAATCCACACACACACACTCTCACCCTCTAATCAATCCACACACACACACTCTCACCCTCTAATCAATCCACACACACACACTCTCACCCCTAATCAATCCACACACACACTCTCACCCTCTAATCAATCCGCACACACACTCTCACCCTCTAATCAATCCACACACACACACTCTCACCCTCTAATCAATCCACACACACACTCTCTCACCCTCTAATCAATCCACACACACACACTCTCACCCTCTAATCAATCCGCACACACACTCTCACCCTCTAATCAATCCACACACACACACTCTCACCCTCTAATCAATCCACACACACACTCTCTCACCCTCTAATCATCCACACACACACACTCTCACCCTCTAATCAATCCACACACACACACTCTCACGCTCTAATCAATCCACACACACACTCTCACCCCCTAATCAATCCACACACACACACTCTCACCCTCTAATCAATCCACACACACACTCTCACCCCCTAATCAATCCACACACACACACTCTCACCCTCTAATCAATCACACACACACACTCTCACCCTCTAATCAATCCACACCACACTCTCACCCCCTAATCAATCCACACACACACACTCTCACCCTCTAATCAATCCACACACACACACTCTCACCCTCTAATCAATCCACACACACACTCTCATCCCCTAATCAATCCGCACACACACTCTCATCCCCTAATCAATCCACAGACACACACTCTCACCCTCTAATCAATCCACACACACACTCTCACCCCCTAATCAATCCACACACACACACTCTCACCCTCTAATCAATCCACACACACACACTCTCACCCTCTAATCAATCCACACACACACACTCTCACCCTCTAATCAATCCACACACACACACTCTCACCCCCTAATCAATCCACACACACACTCTCACCCTCTAATCAATCCGCACACACACACTCTCACCCTCTAATCAATCCACACACACACTCTCTCACCCTCTAATCAATCCACACACACACTCTCTCACCCTCTAATCAATCCACACACACACACTCTCACCCTCTAATCAATCCGCACACACACTCTCACCCTCTAATCAATCCACACACACACACTCTCACCCTCTAATCAATCCACACACACACACTCTCACCCTCTAATCAATCCACACACACACACTCTCACCCTCTAATCAATCCGCACACACACTCTCACCCTCTAATCAATCCACACACACACACTCTCACCCTCTAATCAATCCACACACACACTCTCTCACCCTCTAATCAATCCACACACACACACTCTCACCCTCTAATCAATCCACACACACACACTCTCACGCTCTAATCAATCCACACACACACTCTCACCCCCTAATCAATCCACACACACACACTCTCACCCTCTAATCAATCCACACACACACTCTCACCCCCTAATCAATCCACACACACACACTCTCACCCTCTAATCAATCCACACACACACACTCTCACCCTCTAATCAATCCACACACACACTCTCACCCCCTAATCAATCCACACACACACACTCTCACCCTCTAATCAATCCACACACACACTCTCACCCTCTAATCAATCCACACACACACTCTCATCCCCTAATCAATCCGCACACACACTCTCATCCCTAATCAATCCACAGACACACACTCTCACCCTCTAATCAATCCACACACACACTCTCACCCCCTAATCAATCCACACACACACACTCTCACCCTCTAATCAATCCACACACACACACTCTCACCTCTAATCAATCCACACACACACTCTCACCCCTAATCAATCCACACACACACACTCTCACCCTCTAATCAATCCACGCACACACTCTCATCCCCTAATCAATCCGCACACACACTCTCACCCTCTAATCAATCCACACACACACACTCTCACCCTCTAATCAATCCACACACACACACTCTCACCCTCTAATCAATCCACACACACACACTCTCACCCTCTAATCAATCCACACACACACACCTCTCATCCCCTAATCAATCCACACACACACACTCTCACCCTCTAATCAATCCGCACACACACTCTCACCCCCTAATCAATCCGCACACACACTCTCACCCTCTAATCAATCCACACACACACACTCTCACCCTCTAATCAATCCACACACACACTCTCATCCCCTAATCAATCCGCACACACACTCTCATCCCCTAATCAATCCACACACACACAATCTCACCCTCTAATCAATCCACACACACACTCTCACCCCCTAATCAATCCACACACACACTCTCTCACCCTCTAATCAATCAACACACACACACTCTCACCCTCTAATCAATCCACACACACACTCTCACCCCCTAATCAATCCACACACACACTCTCTCACCCTCTAATCAATCAACACACACACACTCTCACCCTCTAATCAATCCACACACACACTCTCACCCTCTAATCAATCCACACACACACACTCTCACCCTCTAATCAATCCACAAACACACACACTCACCCTCTAATCATTCCACACACACACACACACTCACCCTCTAATCAATCCACACACACACTCTCTCACCCTCTATCAATCAACACACACACACTCTCACCCTCTAATCAATCCGCACACACACTCTCACCCCTAATCAATCCGCACACACACTCTCACCCTCTAATCAATCCACACACACACACTCTCACCCTCTAATCAATCCACACACACACTCTCATCCCTAATCAATCCGCACACACACTCTCATCCCCTAATCAATCCACACACACACAATCTCACCCTCTAATCAATCCACACACCACACTCTCACCCCTAATCAATCCACACACACACTCTCTCACCCTCTAATCAATCAACACACACACACTCTCACCCTCTAATCAATCCACACACACACTCTCACCCCCTAATCAATCCACACACACACTCTCTCACCCTCTAATCAATCAACACACACACACTCTCACCCTCTAATCAATCCACACACACACTCTCACCCTCTAATCAATCCACACACACACACTCTCACCCTCTAATCAATCCACAAACACACACACTCACCCTCTAATCATTCCACACACACACACACACTCACCCTCTAATCAATCCACACACACACACTCTCTCACCCTCTAATCAATCAACACACACACACTCTCACCCTCTAATCAATCCACACACACACACTCTCACCCCCTAATCAATCCACACACACACACTCTCACCCTCTAATCAATCCACAAACGCACACACTCACCCTCTAATCATTCCACACACACACACACTCACCCTCTAATCAATCCACACACACACACTCACCCTCTACTCAATCCACACACACACACTCTCACCCTCTAATCAATCCACACACACACTCTCACCCTCTAATCAATCCACACACACACACTCTCACCCCCTAATCAATCCACACACACACTCTCACCCTCTAATCAATCCACACACACACATTCTCACCCTCTAATCAATCCACACACACACACTCTCACCCCCTAATCAATCCACACACACACTCTCACCCTCTAATCAATCCACACACACACACACTCACCCTCTAATCAATCAACACACACACACACTCACCCTCTACTCAATCACACACACACACTCTCACCCTCTAATCAATCCACACACACACTCTCACCCTCTAATCAATCCACACACACACACTCTCACCCCCTAATCAATCCACACACACACTCTCACCCTCTAATCAATCCACACACACACATTCTCACCCTCTAATCAATCCACACACACACACTCTCACCCCCTAATCAATCCACACACACACTCTCACCCTCTAATCAATCCACACACACACATTCTCACCCCCTAATCAATCCGCACACACACTCTCACCCTCTAATCAATCCACACACACACACTCTCACCCCCTAATCAATCCACACACACACTCTCACCCTCTAATCAATCCACACACACACATTCTCACCCTCTAATCAATCCACACACACACACTCTCACCCCCTAATCAATCCGCACACACACACTCACTCTCTAATCAATCCACACACACACACTCTCACCCCCTAATCAATCCACACACACACACTCTCACCCTCTAATCAATCCACATACACACACTCTCACCCTCTAATCAATCCACACACACACACTCTCACCCCCTAATCAATCCACACACACACTCTCAACCTCTAATCAATCCACACACACACACTCTCACCCTCTAATCAATCCACACACACACACTCTCACCCTCTAATCAATCCACACACACACACTCTCACCCTCTAATCAATCCACACACACACACTCTCACCCTCTAATCAATCCACACACACACTCTCACCCCCTAACCAATCCACACACACACTCTCACCCTCTAATCAATCCACACACACACACTCTCACCCTCTAATCAATCCACACACACACTCTCACCCTCTAATCAATCCACACACACACACTCTCACCCCCGAATCAAACCACACACACACACACTCACCCTCTAATCAATCCACACACACACACTCTCACCCCCTAATCAATCCACAAACACACACTCTCAACATCTAATCAATCCACACACACACACTCTCACCCCCTAATCAAACCACACACACACACACTCACCCTCTAATCAATCCACACACACACTCTCACCCTCTAATCAATCCACACACACAGACTCTCATCCTCTAATCAATCCACACACACACACTCTCACCCTCTAATCAATCCACACACACACACTCTCATCCTCTAATCAATCCACACACACACTCTCACCCTCTAATCAATCCACACACACACACACTCACCCTCTAATCAATCCACACACACACACTCTCACCCCCGAATCAAACCACACACACACACACTCACCCTCTAATCAATCCACACACACATACTCTCACCCCCTAATCAATCCACACACACACACTCTCACCATCTAATCAATCCACACACACACACTCTAACCCTCTAATCAATCCACACACACACACTCTCACCCTCTAATCATCCACACACACACACTCTCACCCTCTAATCAATCCACACACACACACTCTCACCCTCTAATCAATCCACACACACACACTCACCCTCTAATCAATCCACACACACACACTCTCACCCTCTAATCAATCCACACACACACACTCTCATACTCTAATCAATCCACACACACACTCTCACCCTCTAATCAATCCACACACACACACACTCACCCTCTAATCAATCCACACACACACACTCTCACCCCCGAATCAAACCACACACACACACACACACCCTCTAATCAATCCACACACACACACTCTCACCCCCTAATCAATCCACACACACACACTCTCACCATCTAATCAATCCACACACACACACACTAACCCTCTAATCAATCCACACACACACACTCTCACCCTCTAATCAATCCACACACACACACTCTCACCCTCTAATCAATCCCACACACACACTCTCACCCTCTAATCAATCCACACACACTCTCACCCTCTAATCAATCCACACACACACTCTCACCCTCTAATCAATCCACACACACACACTCTCACCCTCTAATCAATCCACACACACACACTCTCACCCTCTAATCAATCCACACACACACACTCTCACCCTCTAATCAATCCACACACACACACTCTCACCCTCTAATCAATCCACACACACATACTCTCACCCCCTAATCAATCCACACACACACACTCTCACCCCCTAATCAATCCACACACACACACTCACCCTCTAATCAATCCACACACACACACTCTCACCCACTAATCAATCCACACACACACTCTCACCCCCAAATCAATCCACACACACACTCTCACCCTCTAATCAATCCACACACACACACTCTCACCCCCTAATCAATCCACACACACACTCTCACCCTCTAATCAATCCACACACACACACTCTCACCCTCCAATCAATCCACACACACACACTCACCCTCTAATCAATCCACACACACACACTCTCACCCCCTAATCAATCCACACACACACTCCACCCCCTAATCAATCCACACACACACTCTCACCCCCTAATCAATCCACACACACACTCTCACCCTCTAATCAATCCACACACACACACTCTCACCCCCTAATCAATCCACACACACACTCTCACCCTCTAATCAATCCACACACACACACTCTCACCCTCTAATCAATCCACACAAACACACTCTCACCCTCTAATCAATCCACACACACACACTCTCACCCTCTAATCAATCCACACACACACACTCTCACCCCCTAATCAATCCACACACACACACTCACCCTCTAATCAATCCACACACACACACACTCACCCTCTAATCAATCCACACACACACACTCTCACCCTCTAATCAATCCACACACACACACTCTCACCCTCTATCAATCCACACACATACACTCTCACCCCCTAATCAATCCACACACACACTCTCACCCTCTAATCAATCCACACACACACCTCTCACCCCCTAATCAATCCACACACACACTCTCACCCTCTAATCAATCCACACACACACACTCTCACCCTCTAATCAATCCACACACACACACTCACCCTCTAATCATCCACACACACACACTCTCACCCCCTAATCAATCCACACACACACACTCCACCCCCTAATCAATCCACACACACACTCTCACCCCCTAATCAATCCACACACACACTCTCACCCTCTAATCAATCCACACACACACACTCACCCCCTAATCAATCCACACACACACTCTCACCCTCTAATCAATCCACACACACACACTCTCACCCTCTAATCAATCCACACAAACACACTCTCACCCTCTAATCAATCCACACACACACACTCTCACCCTCTAATCAATCCACACACACACACTCTCACCCCCTAATCAATCCACACACACACACTCACCCTCTAATCAATCCACACACACACACACTCACCCTCTAATCAATCCACACAAACACACTCTCACCCTCTAATCAATCCACACACACACACTCTCACCCTCTAATCAATCCACACACACACACTCTCACCCCCTAATCAATCCACACACACACACTCACCCTCTAATCAATCCACACACACACATACTCTCACCCCCTAATCAATCCACACACACACTCTCACCCTCTAATCAATCCACACATACACACTCTCACCCTCTAATCAATCCACACACACACACTCTCACCCTCTAATCAATCCACACACACACACTCTCACCCTCTAATCAATCCACACACACACACTCTCACCCTCTAATCAATCCACACACACAAACTCTCACCCTCTAATCAATCCACACAAACACACTCTCACCCTCGAATCAATCCACACACACACATTCTCACCACCTAATCAATCCACACACACACACTCTCACCCTCTAATCAATCCACACACACACACTCTCACCCTAATCAATCCACACACACACACTCTCACCCTCTAATCAATCCACACACACACTCTCTCACCCTAATCAATCCACACACACACACTCTCACCCCCTAATCAATCCACACACACACACTCTCACCCTCTAATCAATCCACACAATCACACACTCTCACCCTCTAATCAATCCACACACACACACTCGCACCCTCTAATCAATCCACACACACACACTCTCACCCCCTAATCAATCCACACACACACTCTCACCCCCTAATCAATCCACAAACTCACTCTCACCCTCTAATCAATCCACACACACACTCTCTCACCCTAATCAATCCACACACACACACTCTCACCCCCTAATCAATCCACACACACACACTCTCACCCTCTAATCAATCCACAAACACACACTCTCACCCTCTAATCCATCCACACACACACACTCACCCTCTAATCAATCCACAAACACACACTCTCACACTCTAATCAATTCACACACACACTCTCACCCTCTAATCAATTCACACACACACACTCACCCTCTAATCAATCCACACACACACACTCACCCTCTAATAAATCCACACACACACACTCTCACACTCTAATCAATTCACACACACACACTCACCCTCTAATCAATACACACACACACTCACCCTCTAATCAATCCACACACACACACTCTCACCCTCTAATCAATCCACACACACATACTCTCACCCCTATAATCAATCCACACACACACTCTCACCCTCTAATCAATCCACACACACACACTCTCACCCTCTAATCATTCCACACACACGGTCACCCTCTAATCAATCCACACACACACACACTCACCCTCTAATCAATTCACACACACACACTCACCCTCTAATCAATCCACACACACGGTCACCCTCTAATCAATCCACACACACACACACTCACCCTCTAATCAATTCACACACACACACTCACCCTCTAATCAATCCACACACACACTCTCACCCTCTAATCAATCCACACACACACACTCTCACCCTCTAATCAATCCACACACACACACTCTCACCCTCTAATCAATCCACACACACACTCACCCTCTAATCAATTCACACACACACACTCACCCTCTAATCAATCCACACACTCACTCTCACCCTCTAATCAATCCACACACACACACTCTCACCCCCTAATCAAACCACACACACACACTCTCACCCTCTAATCAATCCACACACACACACTCTCACCCTCTAATCAATCCACACACACACACACACGCAGCCTCTAATCCATCCACACACACACACTCTCACCCTCCAATCAATCCACACACACACACTCTCACCCTCTAATCAATCCACACACACACACACACGCAGCCTCTAATCAATCCACACACACACACTCTCACCCTCCAATCAATCCACTCACACACACTCTCACCCTCTAATCAATCCACACACACACACACGCAGCCTCTAATCAATCCACACACACACACTCTCACCCTCTAATCAATCCACACACACACAATCTCACCCTCTAATCAATCCGCAAACACACACTCTCACCCTCTAATCAATCCACACACACACACTCTCACCCCCTAATCAATCAACACACACACACGCAGCCTCTAATCAATCCACACACACACACTCTCTCCCTCTAATCAATCCACACACACACACTCTCACCCTCTAATCAATCCACACACACACACTCTCACCCCCTAATCAATCAACACACACACACGCAGCCTCTAATCAATCCACACACACACACTCTCTCCCTCTAATCAATCCACACACACACACTCTCACCCTCTAATCAATCCACACACACACACACGCAGCCTCTAATCCATCCACACACACACACTCTCACCCTCTAATCAATCCACACACACACACTCTCACCCTCTAATCAATCCACACACACACACACGCAGCCTCTAATCAATCCACACACACACACTCTCAGCCCCTAATCAATCCACACACACACACTCTCACCCCCTAATCCATCCACACACACACACTCTCACCCCCTAATCAATCCACACACACACACTCTCACCCTCTAATCAATCCACACAAACACACACTCTCACCCTCTAATCAATCCACACACACACACACGCAGCCTCTAATCCATACACACACACACACTCTCACCCCCTAATCAATCCACACACACACACTCTCACCCCCTAATCAATCCACACACACACACTCTCACCCTCTAATCAATCCACACAGACACACTCTCACCCCCTAATCAATCCACAAACACACTCTCTCACCCTCTAATCAATCCACACACACACACTCTCACCCCCTAATCAATCCACACAAACACACACTCTCACCCTCTAATCCATCCACACACACACACTCTCACCCCCTAATTAATCCACACACACACACTCTCACCCTCTAATCAATCCACACACACACACTCTCATCCCCTAATCAATCCACAGACACACACTCTCACCCTCTAATCAATCCACACACACACACTCTCACCCTCTAATCCATCCACACACACACACTCTCACACCCTAATTAATCCACACGCACACACTCTCACCCTCTAATCAATCCACACACACACACTCTCACCCTCTAATCAATCCACACACACACTCTCTCACCCTCTAATCAATCCACACACACACACTCTCACCCCCTAATCAATCCACAGACACACACTCTCACCCTCTAATCAATCCATACACACACACTCTCACCCTCTAATCAATCCACACACACACACTCTCACCCCCTAATCAATCCACAGACACACACTCTCACCCTCTAATCAATCCACACACACACACTCTCACCCTCTAATCAATCCACACACACACACTCTCACCCTCTAATCAATCCACACACACACACTCTCACCCCCTAATCAATCCACACACACACTCTCACCCTCTAATCAATCCACACACACACACTCGCACCCTCTAATCAATCCACACACACACACTCGCACCCTCTAATCAATCCACACACACACACTCTCACCCCCTAATCAATCCACACAAACACAGACTCTCACCCTCTAATCAATCCACACACACACACTCTCACCCTCTAATCAATCCACACACACACACTCTCACCCTCTAATCAATCCACACACACACACTCGCACCCTCTAATCAATACATACACACACACTATCACCCTCTAATCAATCCACACACACACTCTCACCCTCTAATCAATCCACACACACACACTCTCACCCTCTAATCAATCCACACACACACACTCTCACCCTCTAATCAATCCACACACACACACTCTCACCCTCTAATCAATCCACACACACACACTCTCACCCTCTAATCAATCCACACACACACACTCTCACCCTCTAATCAATCCACACACACACACTCGCACCCTCTAATCAATACATACACACACACTATCACCCTCTAATCAATCCACACACACACTCTCACCCTCTAATCAATCCACACACACACACTCTCACCCTCTAATCAATCCACACACACACACTCTCACCCTCTAATCAATCCACACACACACACTCTCACCCTCTAATCAATCCACACACACACACTCTCACCCTCTAATCAATCCACACACACACACTCTCACCCTCTAATCAATCCACACACACACCCACCCTCTAATCAATCCACACACACACACTCTCACCCTCTAATCAATCCACACACACACATTCGCACCCTCTAATCAATTCACACAAGCACACTCTCACCCTCTAATCAATCCACACACACACCCACCCTCTAATCAATCCACACACACACACTCTCACCCCCTAATCAATCCACACACACACACTCTCACCCTCTAATCAATCCACACACACACACTCGCACCCTCTAATCAATCTACACACACACACTCGCACCCTCTAATCAATCCACACACACACCCACCCTCTAATCAATCCACACACACACACTCTCACCCTCTAATCAATCCACACACACACATTCGCACCCTCTAATCAATTCACACAAGCACACTCTCACCCTCTAATCAATCCACACACACACCCACCCTCTAATCAATCCACACACACACACTCTCACCCTCTAATCAATCCACACACACACCCACCCTCTAATCAATCCATACACACACACTCTCACCCCCTAATCAATCCACACACACACACTCTCACCCTCTAATCAATCCACACACACACATTCGCACCCTCTAATCAATTCACACAAGCACACTCTCACCCTCTAATCAATCCACACACACACCCACCCTCTAATCAATCCACACACACACACTCTCACCCTCTAATCAATCCACACACACACCCACCCTCTAATCAATCCACACACACACACTCTCACCCTCTAATCAATCCACACACACACACTCGCACCCTCTAATCAATACATACACACACACTATCACCCTCTAATCAATCCACACACACACTCTCACCCTCTAATCAATCCACACACACACACTCTCACCCTCTAATCAATCCACACACACACACTCTCACCCTCTAATCAATCCACACACACACACTCTCACCCTCTAATCAATCCACACACACACACTCTCACCCTCTAATCAATCCACACACACACACTCTCACCCTCTAATCAATCCACACACACACCCACCCTCTAATCAATCCACACACACACACTCTCACCCTCTAATCAATCCACACACACACATTCGCACCCTCTAATCAATTCACACAAGCACACTCTCACCCTCTAATCAATCCACACACACACCCACCCTCTAATCAATCCACACACACACACTCTCACCCTCTAATCAATCCACACACACACACACTCTCCCTCTAATCAATCCACACACACACACTCTCACCCTCTAATCAATCCACACACACACTCTCACCCTCTAATCAATCCACACACACACACTCTCACCCTCTAATCAATCCACACACACACACACACTCACCCCCTAATCAATCCACACACACACACTCTCACCCTCTAATCAATCCACACACACACACACACTCACCCCCTAATCAATCCACACACACACACTCTCACCCTCTAATCAATCCACACACTCACTCTCACCCTCTAATCAATCCACACACACACACACTCACCCTCTAATCAATCCACACACACACACTCTCACCCTCTAATCAATCCACACACACACACTCTCACCCTCTAATCAATCCACACACACACATTCTCACCCTCTAATCAATTCACACAAGCACACTCTCACCCTCTAATCAATCCACACACACACCCACCCTCTAATCAATCCACACACACACACTCTCACCCCCTAATCAATCCACACACACACACTCTCACCCTCTAATCAATCCACACACACACACTCGCACCCTCTAATCAATCTACACACACACACTCGCACCCTCTAATCAATCCACACACTCACTCTTACCCTCTAATCAATCCACACACACACACACTCTCCCTCTAATCAATCCACACACACACACTCTCACCCTCTAATCAATCCACACACACACTCTCACCCTCTAATCAATCCACACACACACACTCTCACCCTCTAATCAATCCACACACACACACACACTCACCCCCTAATCAATCCACACACACACACTCTCACCCTCTAATCAATCCACACACTCACTCTCACCCTCTAATCAATCCACACACACACACTCTCACCCTCTAATCAATCCACACACACACACACTCACCCTCTAATCAATCCACACACACACTCTCACCCTCTAATCAATCCACACACACACTCTCACCCTCTAATCAATCCACACACACACACACTCACCCCCTAATCAATCCACACACTCACTCTCACCCTCTAATCAATCGACACACACACACTCTCACCCTCTAATCAATCCACACACACACACTCACCCTCTAATCAATCCACACACACACACTCTCACCCCCTAATCAATCCGTACACACACACTCTCACCCTCTAATCAATCCACACACACACACTCTCACCCTCTAATCAATCCACACACACACACTCTCACCCTCTAATCAATCCACACACACACACACTCTCACCCCCTAATCAATCCACACACACACACTCTCACCCTCTAATCAATCCACACACACACACTCTCACCCTCTAATCAATCCACACACACACACTCTCACCCTCTAATCAATCCACACACACACTCTCACCCTCTAATCAATCCACACACACACTCTCACCCTCTAATCAATCCACACACACACACTCTCACCCTCTAATCAATCCACACACACACACTCTCACCCCCTAATCAATCCACACACACACACTCTCACCCTCTAATCAATCCACACACACACTCTCACCCTCTAATCAATCCACACACACACACACTCACCCTCTAATCAATCCACACACACACACTCTCACCCTCTAATCAATCCACACACACACACTCTCACCCTCTAATCAATCCACACACACACACTCTCACCCTCTAATCAATCCACACACACACACTCTCACCCCCTAATCAATCCACACACACACTCTCACCCTCTAATCAATCCACACACACACTCTCACCCTCTAATCAATCCACACACACACTCTCACCCTCTAATCAATCCACACACACACACTCTCACCCTCTAATCAATCCACACACACACACTCTCAACCTCTAATCAATCCACACACACACACACTCACCCTCTAATCAATCCACACACACACACTCTCACCCTCTAATCAATCCACACACACACACTCTCACCCTCTAATCAATCCACACACACACACTCTCAACCTCTAATCAATCCACACACACACACACTCACCCCCTAATCAATCCACACACACACACTCTCACCCTCTAATCAATCCACACACACACACTCTCATCCTTTAATCAATCCGCACACAAACACTCTCACCCTCTAATCAATCCACACACACACACTCTCACCCCCTAATCAATCCACACACACACTCTCACCCTCTAATCAATCCACACACACACACTCTCACCCCCTAATCAATCCACACACACACACTCTCACCCTCTAATCAATCCACACACACACACTCTCACCCTCTAATCAATCCGCACACACACACTCTCACCCTCTAATCAATCCACACACACACTCTCACCCTGTAATCAATCCACACACACACTCTCACCCTCTAATCAATCCACACACACACACTCTCACCCACTAATCAATCCACACACACACACTCTCACCCTCTAATCAATCCACACACACACACTCTCACCCCCTAATCAATCCGCACACACTCTCTCACCCTCTAATCAATCCACACACACACACTCTCACCCTCTAATCAATCCACACACACACTCACCCTCTAATCAATCCACACACACACACTCTCACCATCTAATCAATCCACACACACACACTCTCACCCTCTAATCAATCCACACACACACACTCTCATCCTCTAATCAATCCACACACACACACTCTCACCCTCTAATCAATCCACACACACACACTCTCACCCTCTAATCAATCCGCACACACACACTCTCACCCTCTAATCAATCCACACACACACACTCTCACCCTCTAATCAATCCACACACACACACTCTCATCCTCTAATCAATCCACACACACACACACTCACCCCCTAATCAATCCGCACACACACACTCTCATCCTCTAATCAATCCACACACACACACACTCACCCACTAATCAATCCGCACACACACACTCTCATCCTCTAATCAATCCACACACACACACTCTCACCCTCTAATCAATCCACACACACACACACTCACCCCCTAATCAATCCACACACTCACTCTCACCCTCTAATCAATCCACACACACACACTCTCACCCTCTAATCAATCCACACACACACACACTCACCCTCTAATCAATCCACACACACACACTCTCACCCCCTAATCAATCCGTACACACACACTCTCACCCTCTAATCAATCCACACACACACACTCTCACCCTCTAATCAATCCACACACACACACACTCTCACCCCCTAATCAATCCACACACACACACTCTCACCCTCTAATCAATCCATACACACACACTCTCACCCCCTAATCAATCCACACACACACACTCTCACCCCCTAATCAATCCACACACACACACTCTCACCCTCTAATCAATCCATACACACACACTCTCACCCCCTAATCAATCCACACACACACACTATCACCCTCTAATCAATCCACACACACACACTCTCACCCTCTAATCAATCCACACACACACACTCTCACTCTCTAATCAATCCACACACACACACACTCACCCTCTAATCAATCCACACACACACACTCTCACCCCCTAATCAATCCGTACACACACACTCTCACCCTCTAATCAATCCACACACACACACTCTCACCCTCTAATCAATCCACACACACACACACTCTCACCCCCTAATCAATCCACACACACACACTCTCACCCTCTAATCAATCCACACACACACACTCTCACCCTCTAATCAATCCACACACACACACTCTCACCCTCTAATCAATCCACACACACACACTCTCACCCTCTAATCAATCCACACACACACTCTCACCCTCTAATCAATCCACACACACACTCTCACCCTCTAATCAATCCACACACACACTCTCACCCTCTAATCAATCCACACACACACACTCTCACCCCCTAATCAATCCACACACACACACTCTCACCCTCTAATCAATCCACACACACACTCTCACCCTCTAATCAATCCACACACACACACACACCCCTCTAATCAATCCACACACACACACTCTCACCCTCTACTCAATCCACACACACACACTCTCACCCTCTAATCAATCCACACACACACACTCTCACCCTCTAATCAATCCACACACACACACTCTCACCCTCTAATCAATCCACACACACACACTCTCAACCTCTAATCAATCCACACACACACACACTCACCCCCTAATCAATCCACACACACACACTCTCACCCTCTAATCAATCCACACACACACACTCTCATCCTCTAATCAATCCGCACACACACACTCTCACCCTCTAATCAATCCACACACACACACTCTCACCCCCTAATCAATCCACACACACACTCTCACCCTCTAATCAATCCACACACACACACTCTCACCCCCTAATCAATCCACACACACACACTCTCACCCTCTAATCAATCCACACACACACACTCTCACCCCCTAATCAATCCACACACACACTCTCTCACCCCCTAATCAATCCGCACACACTCTCTCACCCTCTAATCAATCCACACACACACACTCTCACCCTCTAATCAATCCACACACACACTCACCCTCTAATCAATCCACACACACACACTCTCACCATCTAATCAATCCACACACACACACTCTCACCCTCTAATCAATCCACACACACACACTCTCATCCTCTAATCAATCCACACACACACACTCTCACCCTCTAATCAATCCACACACACACACTCTCACACTCTAATCAATCCGCACACACACACTCTCACCCTCTAATCAATCCACACACACACACTCTCACCCTCTAATCAATCCACACACACACACTCTCATCCTCTAATCAATCCACACACACACACACTCACCCCCTAATAAATCCGCACACACACACTCACCCTCTAATCAATCCACACACACACACTCTCACCCTCTAATCAATCCACACACACACACTCTCACCCTCTAATCAATCCACACACACACACTCTCATCCTCTAATCAATCCACACACACACACTCTCATCCTCTAATCAATCCACACACACACACACTCACCCCCTAATCAATCCGCACACACACACTCTCATCCTCTAATCAATCCACACACACACACTCTCACCCTCTAATCAATCCACACACACACACACTCACCCCCTAATCAATCCGCACACACACACTCTCATCCTCTAATCAATCCACACACACACACACTCACCCACTAATCAATCCGCACACACACACTCTCATCCTCTAATCAATCCACACACACACACTCTCACCCTCTAATCAATCCACACACACACACACTCACCCCCTAATCAATCCGCACACACACACTCTCATTCTCTAATCAATCCACACACACACACTCTCACCCTCTAATCAATCCACACACACACACTCTCACCCTCTAATCAATCCACACACACACACTCTCACCCTCTAATCAATCCACACACACACACTCTCACCCTCTAATCAATCCACACACACACACTCTCACCCCCTAATCATTCCACACACACACACTCTCACCCTCTTATCAATCCACACACACACACTCTCACCCCCTAATCAATCCACACACACACACACTCTCACCCTCTAATCAATCCACACACACACACTCTCACCCCCTAATCAATCCACACACACACACTCTCACCCTCTAATCAATCCACACACACACACTCTCACCCCCTAATCAATCCACCCACACTCTCACCCCCTAATCAATCCACACACACACTCTCACCCTCTAATCAATCCACACACACACACTCTCACCCTCTAATCAATCCACACACACACACTCTCACCCTCTAATCAATCCACACACACACACTCTCACCCCCTAATCAATCCACACACACACTCTCACCCCCTAATCAATCCACACACACACACTCTCACCCTCTAATCAATCCACACACACACTCTCACCCCCTAATCAATCCACACACACACACTCTCACCCTCTAATCAATCCACACACACACACTCTCACCCTCTAATCAATCCACACACACACACTCTCACCCCCTAATCAATCCACACACACACTCTCACCCCCTAATCAATCCACACACACACACTCTCACCCTCTAATCAATCCACACACACACACTCTCACCCTCTAATCAATCCACACACACACACTCTCACCCTCTAATCAATCCACACACACACACTCTCACCCCCTAATCAATCCACCCACACTCTCACCCCCTAATCAATCCACACACACACTCTCACCCCCTAATCAATCCACACACACACACTCTCACCCTCTAATCAATCCACACACACACACTCTCAGCCTCTAATCAATCCACACACACTCACTCTCACCCTCTAATCAATCCACACACACACACACTCACCCTCTAATCAATCCACACACACACACTCTCACCCTCTAATCAATCCACACACACACACTCTCACCCTCTAATAAATCCACACACACAAACTCTCACCCCCTAATCAATCCACACGCACACTCTCACCCCCTAATCAATCCACACACACACTCTCACCCTCTAATCAATCCACACACACACACTCTCACCCTCTAATCAATCCACACACACACACTCTCACCCTCTAATAAATCCACACACACAAACTCTCACCCCCTAATCAATCCACACACACACACTCTCACCCCCTAATCAATCCACACACACACACTCTCACCCTCTAATCAATCCACACACACACACACTCACCCTCTAATCAATCCACACACACACACTCTCACCCTCTAATCAATCCACACACACACACTCTCACCCTCTAATCAATCCACACACACACACTCTCACCCTCTAATAAATCCACACACACAAACTCTCACCCCCTAATCAATCCACACGCACACTCTCACCCCCTAATCAATCCACACACACACACTCTCACCCCCTAATCAATCCACACACACTCACTCTCACCCTCTAATCAATCCACACACACACTCTCACCCCCTAATCTATCCACACACACACACTCTCACCCCCTAATCAATCCACACACACACTCTCACCCTCTAATCAATCCACACACACACACTCTCAGCCTCTAATCAATCCACACACACACACTCTCACCCTCTAATCAATCCACACACACACACTCTCACCCTCTAATCAATCCACACAAACACACTCTCACCCCCTAATCTATCCACACACACACACTCTCACCCCCTAATCAATCCACACACACACTCTCACCCTCTAATCAATCCACACACACACACTCTCAGCCTCTAATCAATCCACACACACACACTCTCACCCTCTAATAAATCCACACACACAAACTCTCACCCCCTAATCAATCCACACGCACACTCTCACCCCCTAATCAATCCACACACACACACTCTCACCCCCTAATCAATCCACACACACTCACTCTCACCCTCTAATCAATCCACACACACACTCTCACCCCCTAATCTATCCACACACACACACTCTCACCCCCTAATCAATCCACACACACACTCTCACCCTCTAATCAATCCACACACACACACTCTCAGCCTCTAATCAATCCACACACACACACTCTCACCCTCTAATCAATCCACACACACACACTCTCACCCTCTAATCAATCCACACAAACACACTCTCACCCTCTAATCAATCCACACACACACACTCTCACCCCCTAATCAATCCACACACACACACTCTCACCCTCTAATCAATCCACACACACACACTCTCACCCTCTAATCAATCCACACACACACACTCTCACCCCCTAATCTATCCACACACACACACTCTCACCCCCTAATCAATCCACACACACACACTCTCACCCTCTAATCAATCCACACACACACACTCTCACCCCCTAATCTATCCACACACACACACTCTCACCCTCTAATCAATCCACACACACACACTCTCACCCTCTAATCAATCCACACACACACACTCTCACCCCCTAATCTATCCACACACACACACTCTCACCCCCTAATCAATCCACACACACACACTCTCACCCCCTAATCAATCCACACACACACACTCTCACCCCCTAATCAATCCACACACACACTCTCACCCTCTAATCAATCCACACACACACACTCTCACCCTCTAATCAATCCACACACACACACTCTCACCCCCTAATCTATCCACACACACACACTCTCACCCCCTAATCTATCCACACACACACACTCTCACCCCCTAATCTATCCACACACACACACTCTCACCCCCTAATCAATCCACACACACACACTCTCAGCCTCTAATCAATCCACACACACACACTCTCACCCCCTAATCAATCCACACACACACACTCTCACCCCCTAATCAATCCACACACACACACTCTCACCCCCTAATCAATCCACACACACACTCTCACCCTCTAATCAATCCACACACACACACTCTCAGCCTCTAATCTATCCACACACACACACTCTCACCCTCTAATCAATCCACACACACACTCTCACCCCCTAATCTATCCACACACACTCACTCTCACCCTCTAATCAATCCACACACACACTCTCACCCCCTAATCAATCCACACACACACACACTCTCACCCTCTAATCAATCCACACACACACACTCTCACCCCCTAATCAATCCACACACACACACTCTCACCCCCTAATCAATCCACACACACACTCTCACCCCCTAATCTATCCACACACACACACTCTCACCCCCTAATCAATCCACACACACACTCTCACCCTCTAATCAATCCACACACACACACACTCTCAGCCTCTAATCAATCCACACACACACACTCTCACCCCCTAATCAATCCACACACACACTCTCACCCTCTAATCAATCCACACACACACACTCTCAGCCTCTAATCTATCCACACACACTCACTCTCACCCTCTAATCAATCCACACACACACTCTCACCCCCTAATCTATCCACACACACACACTCTCACCCCCTAATCAATCCACACACACACTCTCACCCTCTAATCAATCCACACACACACACTCTCAGCCTCTAATCAATCCACACACACACACTCTCACCCCCTAATCAATCCACACACACACACTCTCACCCTCTAATCAATCCACACACACACACTCTCACCCCCTAATCAATCCACACACACACACTCTCACCCTCTAATCAATCCACACACACTCACTCTCACCCTCTAATCAATCCACACACACACACTCTCACCCTCTAATCAATCCACACACACACACACTCACCCTCTAATCAATCCACACACACACACTCTCACCCTCTAATCAATCCACACACACACACTCTCACCCTCTAATCAATCCACACACACACACTCTCACCCTCTAATAAATCCACACACACACACTCTCACCCCCTAATCAATCCACACGCACACTCTCACCCCCTAATCAATCCACACGCACACTCTCACCCCCTAATCAATCCACACACACACACTCTCACCCTCTAATCAATCCACACACACACTCTCACCCTCTAATCAATCCACACACACACACTCTCAGCCTCTAATCTATCCACACACACTCACTCTCACCCTCTAATCAATCCACACACACACTCTCACCCCCTAATCAATCCACACACACACTCTCACCCTCTAATCAATCCACACACACACTCTCACCCTCTAATCAATCCACACACACACTCTCACCCTCTAATCAATCCACACACACACACTCTCAGCCTCTAATCTATCCACACACACTCACTCTCACCCTCTAATCAATCCACACACACACTCTCACCCCCTAATCAATCCACACACACACTCTCACCCTCTAATCAATCCACACACACACTCTCACCCTCTAATCAATCCACACACACACTCTCAGCCTCTAATCAATCCACACACACTCACTCTCACCCTCTAATCAATCCACACACACACACACTCACCCTCTAATCAATCCACACACACACTCTCACCCTCTAATCAACCCACACACACACTCTCACTCTCTAATCAATCCACACACACACACTCACCCTCTAATCAATCCACACACACACACTCACCCTCTAATCAATCCACACACACACACTCACCCTCTAATCAATCCACACACACACACTCTCACTCTCTAATCAATCCACACACACACACTCACCCTCTAATCAATCCACACACACACACTCACCCTCTAATCAATCCACACACACACACTCTCACCCTCTAATCAATCCACACACACACTCTCACCCTCTAATCAATCCACACACACACACTCTCACCCTCTAATCAATCCACACACACACTCACCCTCTAATCAATCCACACACACACACTCTCACCATCTAATCAATCCACACACACACACTCTCACCCTCTAATCAATCCACACACACACACTCTCACCCTCTAATCAATCCACACACACACTCTCATCCTCTAATCAATCCACACACACACACTCTCACCCTCTAATCAATCCACACACACACACTCTCACCCTCTAATCAATCCGCACACACACACTCTCACCCTCTAATCAATCCACACACGCACACTCTCACCCTCTAATCAATCCACACACACACACTCTCATCCTCTAATCAATCCACACACACACACACTCACCCCCTAATCAATCCGCACACACACACTCTCATCCTCTAATCAATCCACACACACACACTCTCATCCTCTAATCAATCCACACACACACACACTCACCCCCTAATCAATCCGCACACACACACTCTCATCCTCTAATCAATCCACACACACACACTCTCACCCTCTAATCAATCCACACACACACACACTCACCCCCTAATCAATCCACACACTCACTCTCACCCTCTAATCAATCCACACACACACACTCTCACCCTCTAATCAATCCACACACACACACACTCACCCTCTAATCAATCCACACACACACACTCTCACCCCCTAATCAATCCGTACACACACACTCTCACCCTCTAATCAATCCACACACACACACTCTCACCCTCTAATCAATCCACACACACACACACTCAGCCACTAATCAATCCGCACACACACACTCTCATCCTCTAATCAATCCACACACACACACTCTCACCCTCTAATCAATCCACACGCACACACACTCACCCCCTAATCAATCCACACACTCACTCTCACCCTCTAATCAATCCACACACACACACTCTCACCCTCTAATCAATCCACACACACACACACTCACCCTCTAATCAATCCACACACACACACTCTCACCCCCTAATCAATCCGTACACACACACTCTCACCCTCTAATCAATCCACACACACACACTCTCACCCTCTAATCAATCCACACACACACACTCTCACCCTCTAATCAATCCACACACACACACTCTCACCCTCTAATCAATCCACACAAACACTCTCACCCTCTAATCAATCCACACACACACTCTCACCCTCTAATCAATCCACACACACACACTCTCACCCCCTAATCAATCCACACACACACACTCTCACCCTCTAATCAATCCACACACACACTCTCACCCTCTAATCAATCCACACACACACACACTCACCCTCTAATCAATCCACACACACACACTCTCACCCTCTAATCAATCCACACACACACACTCTCACCCTCTAATCAATCCACACACACACACTCTCACCCTCTAATCAATCCACACACACACACTCTCACCCTCTAATCAATCCACACACACACACTCTCAACCTCTAATCAATCCAAACACACACACACTCACCCCCTAATCAATCCACACACACACACTCTCACCCTCTAATCAATCCACACACACACACTCTCATCCTCTAATCAATCCGCACACACACACTCTCACCCTCTAATCAATCCACACACACACACTCTCACCCCCTAATCAATCCACACACACACTCTCACCCTCTAATCAATCCACACACACACACTCTCACCCCCTAATCAATCCACACTCACACACTCTCACCCTCTAATCAATCCACACACACACACTCTCACCCCCTAATCAATCCACACACACACTCTCTCACCCCCTAATCAATCCGCACACACTCTCTCACCCTCTAATCAATCCACACACACACACTCTCACCCTCTAATCAATCCACACACACACTCACCCTCTAATCAATCCACACACACACACTCTCACCATCTAATCAATCCACACACACACACTCTCACCCTCTAATCAATCCACACACACACACTCTCATCCTCTAATCAATCCACACACACACACTCTCACCCTCTAATCAATCCACACACACACACTCTCACCCTCTAATCAATCCGCACACACACACTCTCACCCTCTGATCAATCCACACACACACACTCTCACCCTCTAATCAATCCGCACACACACACTCTCACCCTCTAATCAATCCACACACACACACTCTCACCCTCTAATCAATCCGCACACACACACTCTCACCCTCTAATCAATCCACACACACACACTCTCACCCTCTAATCAATCCGCACACACACACTCTCATCCTCTAATCAATCCACACACACACACTCTCACCCTCTAATCAATCCACACACACACACTCTCACCCTCTAATCAATCCGCACACACACACTCTCACCCTCTAATCAATCCGCACACACACACTCTCACCCTCTAATCAATCCACACACACACACTCTCACCCTCTAATCAATCCACACACACACACTCTCACCCTCTAATCAATCCACACACACACACTCTCACCCTCTAATCAATCCACACACACACACTCTCATCCTCTAATCAATCCACACACACACACACTCACCCCCTAATCAATCCGCACACACACACTCTCATCCTCTAATCAATCCACACACACACACTCTCATCCTCTAATCAATCCACACACACACACACTCACCCCCTAATCAATCCGCACACACACACTCTCATCCTCTAATCAATCCACACACACACACTCTCACCCTCTAATCAATCCACACACACACACACTCACCCCCTAATCAATCCGCACACACACACTCTCATCCTCTAATCAATCCACACACACACACACTCACCCACTAATCAATCCGCACACACACACTCTCATCCTCTAATCAATCCACACACACACACTCTCACCCTCTAATCAATCCACACACACACACTCTCACCCTCTAATCAATCCACACACACACACTCTCACCCTCTAATCAATCCACAAACACACACACTCACCCCCTAATCAATCCGCACACACACACTCTCATTCTCTAATCAATCCACACACACACACACTCTCACCCCCTAATCAATCCGCACACACACACTCTCACCCTCTAATCAATCCACACACACACACTCTCACCCTCTAATCAATCCACACACACACACTCTCACCCCCTAATCAATCCGCACACACACACTCTCACCCTCTAATCAATCCACACACACACACTCTCACCCTCTAATCAATCCACACACACACACTCTCACCCTCTAATCAATCCACACACACACACTCTCACCCCCTAATCAATCCGCACACACACACTCTCACCCTCTAATCAATCCACACACACACACTCTCACCCTCTAATCAATCCACACACACACACTCTCACCCTCTAATCAATCCACACACACACACTCTCACCCTCTAATCAATCCGCACACACACACTCTCATCCTCTAATCAATCCACACACACACATTCTCACCCTCTAATCAATCCACACACACACACACTCACCCCCTAATCAATCCGCACACACACACTCTCATCCTCTAATCAATCCACACACACACACACTCACCCACTAATCAATCCGCACACACACACTCTCATCCTCTAATCAATCCACACACACACACTCTCACCCTCTAATCAATCCACACACACACACTCTCACCCTCTAATCAATCCACACACACACACTCTCACCCTCTAATCAATCCACACACACACACTCTCACCCCCTAATCATTCCACACACACACACTCTCACCCTCTTATCAATCCACACACACACACTCTCACCCCCTAATCAATCCACACACACACACACTCTCACCCTCTAATCAATCCACACACACACACTCTCACCCCCTAATCAATCCACACACACACACTCTCACCCTCTAATCAATCCACACACACACACTCTCACCCTCTAATCAATCCACAAACACACACTCTCACCCCCTAATCAATCCACCCACACTCTCACCCCCTAATCAATCCACACACACACTCTCACCCTCTAATCAATCCACACACACACACTCTCACCCTCTAATCAATCCACACACACACACTCTCACCCCCTAATCAATCCACACACACACTCGCACCCCCTAATCAATCCACACACACACACTCTCACCCCCTAATCAATCCAAACACACACACTCACCCTCTAATCAATCCACACACACACACTCTCAGCCTCTAATCAATCCACACACACTCACTCTCACCCTCTAATCAATCCACACACACACACACTCACCCTCTAATCAATCCACACACACACACTCTCACCCTCTAATCAATCCACACACACACACTCTCACCCTCTAATCAATCCACACACACACACTCTCACCCTCTAATAAATCCACACACACAAACTCTCACCCCCTAATCAATCCACACGCACACTCTCACCCCCTAATCAATCCACACACACACTCTCACCATCTAATCAATCCACACACACACACTCTCACCCTCTAATCAATCCACACACACACACTCTCACCCCCTAATCAATCCACACACACACACTCTCACCCCCTAATCAATCCACACACACACTCTCACCCTCTAATCAATCCACACACACACACTCTCAGCCTCTAATCTATCCACACACACACTCTCACCCCCTAATCAATCCACACACACACACTCTCACCCCCTATTCAATCCACACACACACTCTCACCCTCTAATCAATCCACACACACACACTCTCAGCCTCTAATCAATCCACACACACTCACTGTCACCCTCTAATCAATCCACACACACACACACTCACCCTCTAATCAATCCACACACACACTCTCACCCTCTAATCAACCCACACACACTCTCACTCTCTAATCAATCCACACACACACACTCACCCTCTAATCAATCCACACACACACACTCACCCTCTAATCAATCCACACACACACACTCACCCTCTAATCAATCCACACACACACACTCTCACTCTCTAATCAATCCACACACACACACTCACCCTCTAATCAATCCACACACACACACTCACCCTCTAATCAATCCACACACACACACTCTCACCCTCTAATCAATCCACACACACACTCTCACCCTCTAATCAATCCACACACACACTCTCACCCTCTAATCAATCCACACACACACACACTCACCCCCTAATCAATCCACAAACACACTCTCACCCTCTAATCAATCCACACACACACACACACTCACCCTTTAATCAATCCACACACACACACTCTCACTCTCTAATCAATCCACAAACACACACTCACCCTCTAATCAATCCACACACACACACTCTCACCCTCTAATCAATCCACACACACACACTCACCCTCTAATCAATCCACACACACACACTCACCCTCTAATCAATCCACACACACACACTCTCACCCTCTAATCAATCCACACACACACTCTCACCCTCTAATCAATCCACACACACACTCTCACCCTCTAATCAATCCACACACACACACTCTCACCCTCTAATCAATCCACACACACACACTCTCACCCCCTAATCAATCCACAAACACACTCTCACCCTCTAATCAATCCACACACACACACTCTCACCCCCTAATCAATCCACAAACACAGTCTCACCCCCTAATCAATCCACACACACACACACACTCACCCTCTAATCAATCCACACACACACACTCTCACCCCCTAATCAATCCACAAACACACTCTCACCCCCTAATCAATCCACACACACACACTCTCACCCTCTAATCAATCCACACACACACACTCTCACCCCCTAATCAATCCACAAACACACTCTCACCCTCTAATCAATCCACACACACACACTCTCACCCTCTAATCAATCCACACACACACACACTCTCACCCTCTAATCAATCCACACACACACACTCTCACCCTCTAATCAATCCACACACACACACACTCTCACCCTCTAATCAATCCACACACACACACTCACCCTCTAATCAATCCACACACACACACTCTCACCCTCTAATCAATCCACACACACACACTCTCACCCTCTAATCAATCCACACACACACTCTCACCCTCTAATCAATCCACACAAACACACTCTCAACCTCTAATCAATCCACACACACACACTCGCACCCTCTAATCAATCCACACACACACACACTCTCACCCTCCAATCAATCCACACACACACACTCTCACCCTCTAATCAATCCACACAAACACACTCTCAACCTCTAATCAATCCACACACACACACTCGCACCCTCTAATCAATCCACACACACACACACTCTCACCCTCTAATCAATCCACACACACGCTCACCCTCTAATCAATCCACACACACACTCTCAACCTGTAATCAATCCACACATACACTCTCACCCTCTAATCAATCCACACAAACACACACTCTCACCCCCGATCAATCCACACGCACACACTCTCACCCTCTAATCAATCCACACACACACACACACTCACCCTCTAATCAATCCACACACACACTCTCACCCCCTAATCAATCCACACACACACACTCTCACCCTCTAATCAATCCACACACACACACACTCTCACCCTCTAATCAATCCACAAACACACTCTCACCCCCTAATCAATCCACACACACACACACTCACCCTCTAATCAATCCACACACACACACACTCACCCCCTAATCAATCCACAAACACACTCTCACCCCCTAATCAATCCACACACACACACTCTCACCCTCTAATCAATCCACACACACACACTCTCACCCCCTAATCAATCCACAAACACACTCTCACCCTCTAATCAATCCACACACACACACTCTCACCCTCTAATCAATCCACACACACACACACTCTCACCCTCTAATCAATCCACACACACACACTCTCACCCTCTAATCAATCCACACACACACACTCACCCTCTAATCAATCCACACACACACAATCACCCTCTAATCAATCCACACACACACACTCTCACCCTCTAATCAATCCACACACACACTCTCACCCTCTAATCAATCCACACAAACACACTATCAACCTCTAATCAATCCACACACACACACTCGCACCCTCTAATCAATCCACACACACACACACTCACCCTCTAATCAATCCACACACACACACTCTCACCCTCTAATCAATCCACACACACACACTCTCAGCCTCCAATCAATCCACACATACTCACTCTCACCCTCTAATCAATCCACACACACACTCTCACCCTCTAATCAATCCACACAAACACACACTCTCACCCCCTAATCAATCCACACACACACACTCTCACCCTCTAATCAATCCACACAAACTCACACTCTCACCCCCGATCAATCCATACACACACACTCTCACCATCTAATCAATCCACACACACACACTCTCACCCTCTAATCAATCCATACACACACACTCTCACCCCCGAATCAATCCACACGCACACACTCGCACCCTCTAATCAATCCACACACACACACTCTCACCCTCTAATCAATCCACACAAACACACACTCTCACCCTCTAATCAATCCACACACACACACTCTCACCCTCTAATCAATCCACACAAACACACACTCTCACCCTATAATCAATCCACACACACACACTCTCACCCTCTAATCAATCCATACACACACACTCTCACCCCCTAATCAATCCACACACACACACACTCACCCTCTAATCAATCCACACACACACACTCTCACCCCCGAATCAATCCACACGCACACACTCGCACCCTCTAATCAATCCACACAAACACACACTCTCACCCTCTAATCAATCCACACACACACACACTCACCCCCGAATCAATCCACACACACACACTCTCACCCCCTAATCAATCCACACACACACACTCTCACCCTCTAATCAATCCACACACACACACTCTCACCCTCTAATCAATCCACACACACACACTCTCACCCCCGAATCAATCCACACACACACACTCTCACCCCCTAATCAATCCACACACACACACTCTCACCCTCTAATCAATCCACACACACACACTCTCACCCTCTAATCAATCCACACACACACACTCTCACCCCCTAATCAATCCACACACACACACTCTCACCCTCTAATCAATCCACACTCACACTCTCACCCTCTAATCAATCCACACACACACTCTCACCCTCTAATCAATCCACACGCACACACTCGCACCCTCTAATCAATCCACACAAACACACACTCTCACCCTCTAATCATTCCACACACACACACTCTCACCCCCGAATCAATCCACACACACACACTCTCACCCCCTAATCAATCCACACACACACACTCTCACCCTCTAATCAATCCACACACACACACTCTCACCCTCTAATCAATCCACACACACACACTCTCACCCCCTAATCAATCCACACACACACACTCTCACCCTCTAATCAATCCACACACACACTCTCACCCTCTAATCAATCCACACACACACTCTCACCCTCTAATCAATCCACACACACACTCTCACCCCCTAATCAATCCACACACACACACTCTCACCCTCTAATCAATCCACACACACACACTCTCACCCTCTAATCAATCCGCACACACACTCTCACCCTCTAATCAATCCGCACACACACACACTCACCCCCTAATCAATCCACACACACACACTCTCACCCTCTAATCAATCCACACACACACTCTCACCCCCTAATCAATCCACACACACACACTCTCACCCTCTAATCAATCGACACACACACACTCTCACCCTCTAATCAATCCACACACACACACTCTCACCCTCTAATCAATCCACACACACACACTCTCACCCTCTAATCAATCCACACACACACACTCTCACCCTCTAATCAATCCACACACACACACTCTCACCCTCTAATCAATCCACACACACACACTCTCACCATCTAATCAATCCACACACACACACTCTCACCCTCTAATCAATCCACACACACACACTCTCACCCTCTAATCAATCCACACACACACACTCTCACCCTCTAATCAATCCACACACACACACTCTCACCCTCTAATCAATCCACACACACACTCTCACCCTCTAATCAATCCACACACACACACTCTCACCCTCTAATCAATCCACACACACACACTCTCACCCTCTAATCAATCCACACACACACACTCTCACCCTCTAATCAATCCACACGCACACACTCTCACCCTCTAATCAATCCACTCAAACACACACTCTCACCCCCGAATCAATCCACACACACACACTCTCACCCCCTAATCAATCCACACACACACACTCTCACCCTCTAATCAATCCACACACACACACTCTCACCCCCGAATCAATCCACACGCACACACACTCACCCTCTAATCAATCCACACACACATACTCTCACCCTCTAATCAATCCACGCACACACACTCACCCCCAAAATCATTCCACACACACACACTCTCACCCTCTAATCAATCCACACACACACACTCTCACCCTCTAATCAATCCACACACACACACTCTCACCCTCTAATCAATCCACACACACACACTCTCACCCCCTAATCAATCCACACACACAAATTCTCACCCCCTAATCAATCCACACACACACACTCTCACCCCCTAATCAATCCACACACACACACTCTCATCCTCTAATCAATCCACACACACACACTCTCACCCTCTAATCAATCCACACACACACACTCTCACCCTCTAATCAATCCACACACACACTCTCACCCTCTAATCAATCCGCACACACACACTCTCACCCTCTAATCAATCCACACACACACACTCTCATCCTCTAATCAATCCACACACACACACTCTCACCCTCTAATCAATCCACACACACACACTCTCACCCTCTAATCAATCCACACACACACACTCTCACACTCTAATCAATCCACACACACACTCTCACCCTCTAATCAATCCACACACACACACTCTCACCCCCTAATCAATCCACACACACACACTCTCACCCTCTAATCAATCCACACACACACACTCTCACCCTCTAATCAATCCACACACACACACTCTCACCCTCTAATCAATCCACACACACACACTCTCACCCCCTAATCAATCCACACACACACACTCTCACCCTCTAATCAATCCACACACACACACTCTCACCCTCTAATCAATCCACACACACACTCTCACCCTCTAATCAATCCACACACACACACTCTCACCCCCTAATCAATCCACACACACACACTCTCACCCCCTAATCAATCCACACACACACACTCTCACCCTCTAATCAATCCACACACACACTCTCACCCCCTAATCAATCCACACACACACACTCTCACCCTCTAATCAATCCACACACACACTCTCACCCTCTAATCAATCCACACACACACACTCTCACCCTCTAATCAATCCACACACACACACTCTCACCCTCTAATCAATCCACTCAAACACACACTCTCACCCTCTAATCAATCCACACACACACACTCTCACCCTCTAATCAATCCACACACACACACTCTCACCCTCTAATCAATCCACACACACACACTCTCACCCTCTAATCAATCCACACACACACACTCTCACCCTCTAATCAATCCACACACACACACTCTCACCCCCTAATCAATCCACACACACACACTCTCACCCCCGAATCAATCCACACACACACTGTGACCCTCTAATCAATCCACACACACACACTCACCCTCTAATCAATCCACACACACACACTCTCACCCTCTAATCAATCCACACACACACTCTCACCCTCTAATCAATCCACACACACACACTCTCCCTCTAATCAATCGACACGCACACACTCTCACCCTCTAATCAATCCACTCAAACACACACTCTCACCCCCGAATCAATCCACACACACACACTCTCACCCCCGAATCAATCCACACACACACACTCTCACCCCCGAATCAATCCACACGCACACACTCACCCTCTAATCAATCCACACACACACACTCTCACCCCCTAATCAATCCACACACACACACTCTCACCCTCTAATCAATCCACGCACACACACTCACCCCCAAAATCATTCCACACACACACACTCTCACCCTCTAATCAATCCACACACACACACTCTCACCCTCTAATCAATCCACACACACACACTCTCACCCTCTAATCAATCCACACACACACACTCTCACCCTCTAATCAATCCACACACACACACTCTCACCCCCAAAATCATTCCACACACACACACTCTCACCCTCTAATCAATCCACACACACACACTCTCACCCTCTAATCAATCCACGCACACACACTCACCCCCAAAATCATTCCACACACACACACTCTCACCCTCTAATCAATCCACACACACACACTCTCACCCTCTAATCAATCCACAAACACACACTCACCCTCTAATCAATCCACGCACACACACTCACCCCCAAAATCATTCCACACACACACACTCTCACCCTCTAATCAATCCACACACACACACTCTCACCCTCTAATCAATCCACAAACACACACTCACCCTCTAATCAATCCACGCACACACACTCACCCCCAAAATCATTCCACACACACACACTCTCACCCTCTAATCAATCCACACACACTCACTCTCACCCTCTAATCAATCCACACACACACACTCTCACCCCCTAATCAATCCACACACACACTCTCACCCTCTAATCAATGCACACACACACACTCTCACCCTCTAATCAATCCACACACACACACTCTCACCCTCTAATCAATCCACACACACACACACTCACCCTCTAATCAATCCACACACACACACTCTCACCCTCTAATCAATCCACACACACACACTCTCACCCTCTAATCAATCCACACACACACACTCTCACCCTCTAATCAATCCACACACACACACTCTCACCCTCTAATCAATCCACACACACACACTCTCACCCTCTAATCAATCCACACACACACACTCTCACCCTCTAATCAATCCACACACACACACTCTCACCCTCTAATCAATCCACACACACACACTCTCACCCCCAAAATCATTCCACACACACACACTCTCACCCTCTAATCAATCCACAAACACACACTCACCCTCTAATCAATCCACACACACACACTCTCACCCCCTAATCAATCCACACACACACACTCTCACCCTCTAATCAATCCACACACACACACTCTCACCCTCTAATCAATCCACACACACACACTCTCACCCTCTAATCAATCCACACACACACACTCTCACCCTCTAATCAATCCACACACAAACACTCTCACCCTCTAATCAATCCACACACACACACTCTCACCCTCTAATCAATCCACACACACACACTCTCACCCTCTAATCAATCCACACACACACACACTCACCCCCAAAATCATTCCACACACACACACTCTCACCCTCTAATCAATCCACACACACACACTCTCACCCTCTAATCAATCCACACACACACACTCTCACCCCCTAATCAATCCACACACACACACTCTCACCCTCTAATCAATCCACACACACACACTCTCACCCTCTAATCAATCCACACACACACACTCTCCCTCTAATCAATCGACACGCACACACTCTCACCCTCTAATCAATCCACACACACACACACTCACCCTCTAATCAATCCACAAACACACTCTCACCCTCTAATCAATCCACACACACACACTCTCACCCTCTAATCAATCCACACACACACACACTCACCCTCTAATCAATCCACAAACACACACTCACCCTCTAATCAATCCACAAACACACTCTCACCCTCTAATCAATCCACACACACACACACTCACCCTCTAATCAATCCACACACACACTCTCACCCTCTAATATATCCACACACACACACTCTCCCTCTAATCAATCCACACACACACACTCTCACCCACTAATCAATCCACACGCACACTCTCTCACCCTCTAATCAATCCACACACACACACTCTCACCCGCTAATCAATCCACACACACACACTCTCACCCCCTAATCAATCCACACGCACACTCTCTCACCCTCTAATCAATCCACACACACACACACTCTCCCTCTAATCAATCCACACACACACACTCTCACCCACTAATCAATCCACACACACACACTCTCACCCTCTAATCAATCCACACACACACACTCTCACCCTCTAATCAATCCACACACACACACACTCTCCCTCTAATCAATCCACACGCACACTCTCTCACCCTCTAATCAATCCACACACACACACACTCTCCCTCTAATCAATCCACACACACACACTCTCACCCACTAATCAATCCACACACACACACTCTCACCCTCTAATCAATCCACACACACACACTCTCACCCTCTAATCAATCCACACACACACACACTCTCCCTCTAATCAATCCACACGCACACTCTCTCACCCTCTAATCAATCCACACACACACACTCTCACCCTCTAATCAATCCACACACAGACACACTCACCCTCTAATCAATCCACACACACACTCTCCCTCTAATCAATCCACACGCACACTCTCTCACCCTCTAATCAATCCACACACACACACTCTCACCCTCTTATCAATCCACACACACACACTCTCACCCCCTAATCAATCCACACGCACACTCTCTCACCCTCTAATCAATCCACACACACACACACTCTCCCTCTAATCAATCCACACACACACACTCTCACCCTCTAATCAATCCACACACACACACACTCTCCCTCTAATCAATCCACACACACACTCTCCCTCTAATCAATCCACACGCACACTCTCTCACCCTCTAATCAATCCACACACACACACTCTCACCCTCTAATCAATCCACACACACACACTCTCACCCCCTAATCAATCCACACGCACACTCTCTCACCCTCTAATCAATCCACACACACACACACTCTCCCTCTAATCAATCCACACGCACACTCTCTCACCCTCTAATCAATCCACACACACACACACTCTCCCTCTAATCAATCCACACACACACACTCTCACCCTCTAATCAATCCACACGCACACTCTCTCACCCTCTAATCAATCCACACACACACACTCTCACCCCCTAATCAATCCACACGCACACTCTCTCACCCTCTAATCAATCCACACACACACACACTCTCCCTCTAATCAATCCACACACACACACTCTCACCCATTAATCAATCCACACACACACACTCTCACCCTCTAATCAATCCACACACACACACTCTCACCCTCTAATCAATCCACACACACACACTCACCCCCTAATCAATCCACACACACACACTCTCCCTCTAATCAATCCACACACACACACTCTCACCCTCTAATCCATCCACACACACACTCTCACCCACTAATCAATCCACACACACACTCTCACCCTCTAATCAATCCACACACACACACTCACCCCCTAATCAATCCACACACACACATACTCTCCCTCTAATCAATCCACACACACACACTCTCCCTCTAATCAATCCACACACACACACACTCTCCCTCTAATCAATCCACACACACACACTCTCACCCTCTAATCAATCCACACACACACACTCACCCTCTAATCAATCCACACACACACACTCACCCCCTAATCAATCCACACACACACACACTCACCCTCTAATCAATCCACACACACACACTCTCACCCAATAATCAATCCACACACACACACTCTCACCCTCTAATCAATCCACACACACACACACTCACCCTCTAATCAATCCACACACACACACTCTCACCCACTAATCAATCCACACACACACACTCTCACCCTCTAATCAATCCACACACACACACTCTCACCCTCTAATCAATCCACACACACACTCTCACCCTCTAATCAATCCACACACACACACACTCACCCTCTAATCAATCCACACACACACTCTCACCCTCTAATCAATCCACACAAACACACACTCACCCTCTAATCAATCCACACACACACACACACACCCTCTAATCAATCCACACACACACACTCTCACCCTCTAATCAATCCACACACACACACACACTCCCTCTAATCAATCCACACACACACACTCACCCTCTAATCAATCCACACACACACACACTCACCCTCTAATCAATCCACACACACACACTCTCACCCTCTAATCAATCCACACACACACACACACTCCCTCTAATCAATCCACACACACACTCTCACCCTCTAATCAATCCACACACACACTCTCACCCCCAAGATATCCACACACACACTCTCTCACCTCCTAATCAATCCACACACACACACACTCACCCTCTAATCAATCCACACACACACTCTCTCACCTCCTAATCAATACACACACAGAAACTCTCACCCTCCAATCAATGCACACACACACTCTCACCCCCAAGATATCCACACACACACTCTCTCACCTCCTAATCAATTCACACACACACACTCTCACCCTCTAATCAATCCACACACACACACTCTCACCCTCTAATCAATCCACACACACACACTCTCACCCTCTAATCAATCCACACACACACACTCTCACCCTCTAATCAATCCACACACACACTCTCTCACCTCCTAATCAATCCACACACACACACTCTCACCCTCTAATCAATCCACACACACACACTCTCACCCTCTAATCAATCCACACACACACTCTCTCACCTCCAAATCAATACACACACAAACACTCTCACCCTCCAATCAATCCACACACACACACTCTCACCCTCTAATCAATCCACACACACACACTCACACCTCCTAATCAATACACACACAAACACTATCACCCTCCAATCAATCCACACACACACACACTCACCCTCCAATCAATCCACACACACACACTCTCAACATCTAATCAATCCAAACAAACACACTCTCACCCGCTAATCAATCCACACACACACACTCTCACCCTCTAATCAATCCACAAACACACACTCTCACCCTCTAATCAATCCACACACACACACTCACCCTCTAATCAATCCACACACACATACTCTCACCCTCTAATCAATCCACGCACCCACTCACCCCCAAAATCTTTCCACACACACACACACTCACCCTGTAATCAATCCACACACACACACACACTCACCCCCTAAATAATTCCACACACACGCTCACCCTCTAATCAAACCACACACACATACTCTCACCCTCTACTCAATCCACACACACACACTCACCCTCTAATCAATCCACACACACATACTCTCACCCTCTAATCAATCCACGCACACACACTCACCCCCAAAATCATTCCACACACACACACACTCACCCTGTAATCAATCCACACACACACACTCTCACCCTCTAATCAATCCACACACACACACACACTCACCGCCAAAATAATTCCACACACACTCTCTCCCTCTAATCAATCCACACACACACACTCTCACCCTCTAATCAATCCACACACACACACTCTCACCCTCTAATAAATCCGCACACACACACTCTCACCCTCTAATCAATCCACGCACACACACTCACCCCCAAAATCATTCCACACACACACACACTCACCCTGTAATCAATCCACACACACACACTCTCACCCTCTAATCAATCCACACACACACACACACTCACCGCCAAAATAATTCCACACACACTCTCTCCCTCTAATCAATCCACACACACACACTCTCACCCTCTAATCAATCCACACACACACACTCTCACCCTCTAATAAATCCGCACACACACACTCTCAGCCTCTAATCAATCCGCACACACACACTCTCATCCTCTAATCAATCCACACACACACACTCTCACCCTCTAATCAATCCACACACACACACTCTCACCCTCTAATCAATCCACACACACACACACTCTCACCCTCTAATCAATCCACACACACACACTCTCACCCTCTAATCAATCCACACACAAACACACTCACCCTCTAATCAATCCACACACACACACACTCACCCCCAAAATCATTCCACACACACACACTCTCACGCTCTAATCAATACACACACACACTCTCTCACCCTCTAATCAATCCACACACACACACTCTCACCCTCTAATCAATCCACACACACACACTCTCACCCTCTAATCAATCCACACACGCACTCTCACCCTCTAATCAATCCACACACACACACTCTCACCCTCTAATCAATCCACACACACACACTCACACCCTCTAATCAATCCTCACACACACACACTCACCCTCTAATCATTCCACACACACACACACTCAGCCTCTAATGAATCCACACACACACACACTCACCCTCTAATCAATCCACACACACACACACTCACCCCCAAAATCATTCCACACACTCACACACACTCACCCTCTAATCCATCCACACTCACACACTCATCCTCTAATCAATCCACACACACACACTCTCACCAACTAATCAATCCAAACAAATACACACTCACCCTCGAATCAATCCACACACACACACACTCACCCCCAAAATCATTCCACACACTCACACACACTCACCCTCTAATCCATCCACACACACACACTCTCACCCTCTAATCAATCCACACACACACACTCTCACCAACTAATCAATCCAAACAAATACACACTCACACCCTCTAATCAATCCACACACACACACTCTCACCCTCTAATCAATCCACACACACACACTCTCACCCTCTAATCAATCCACACACACACTCTCACCCCCAAGATATCCACACACACACTCTCTCACCTCCTAATCAATCCACACGCACACACACTCACCCTCTAATCAATCCACACACACACTCTCTCAACTCCTTATCAATACACACACAAAAACTCTCACCCTCCAATCAATCCACACACACACACACTCTCACCCTCTAATCAATCCACACACACACACTCTCACCCTCTAATCAATCCACACACACACACTCTCACCCTCTAATCAATCCACACACACACACTCTCACCTCCTAATCAATCCACACACACACACTCTCACCCTCTAATCAATCCACACACACACACTCTCACCCTCTAATCAATCCACACACACACTCTCTCACCTCCTAATCAATACACACACAAACACTCTCACCCTCCAATCAATCCACACACACACACTCTCACCCTCTAATCAATCCACACACACACACTCTCACCTCCTAATCAATACACACACAAACACTCTCACCCTCCAATCAATCCACACACACACACACTCACCCTCCAATCAATCCACACACACACACTCTCAACATCTAATCAATCCAAACAAACACACTCTCACCCGCTAATCAATCCACACACACACACTCTCACCCTCTAATCAATCCACACACACACACTCACCCTCTAATCAATCCACACACACACACTCTCACCCTCTAATCAATCCACACACACACACACTCTCACCCTCTAATCAATCCACACACACACACACACTCCCTCTAATCAATCCACACACACACTCTCACCCTCTAATCAATCCACACACACACTCTCACCCCCAAGATATCCACACACACACTCTCTCACCTCCTAATCAATCCACACACACACACACTCACCCTCTAATCAATCCACACACACACTCTCTCACCTCCTAATCAATACACACACAAAAACTCTCACCCTCCAATCAATCCACACACACACTCTCACCCCCAAGATATCCACACACACACTCTCTCACCTCCTAATCAATCCACACACACACACTCTCACCCTCTAATCAATCCACACACACACACTCTGACCCTCTAATCAATACACACACAAACACTCTCACCCTCCAATCAATCCACACACACACACTCTCACCCTCTAATCAATCCACACACACACTCTCACCTCCTAATCAATACACACACAAACACTCTCACCCTCCAATCAATCCACACACACACACACTCACCCTCCAATCAATCCACACACACACACTCTCAACATCTAATCAATCCAAACAAACACACTCTCACCCGCTAATCAATCCACACACACACACTCTCACCCTCTAATCAATCCACAAACACACACTCTCACCCTCTAATCAATCCACACACACACACTCACCCTCTAATCAATCCACACACACACACTCTCACCCTCTAATCAATCCACACACACACACACACTCCCTCTAATCAATCCACACACACACACTCTCACCCTCTAATCAATCCACACACACACTCTCACCCCCAAGATATCCACACACACAATCTCTCACCTCCTAATCAATCCACACACACACACACTCACCCTCTAATCAATCCACACACACACTCTCTCACCTCCTAATCAATACACACACAAAAACTCTCACCCTCCAATCAATCCACACACACACTCTCACCCCCAAGATATCCACACACACTCTCTCTCACCTCCTAATCAATCCACACACACACACACTCACCCTCTAATCAATCCACACACACACACTCTGACCCTCTAATCAATCCACACACACACACTCTCACCCTCTAATCAATCCACACACACACACTCTCACCCTCTAATCAATCCACACACACACTCTCTCACCTCCTAATCAATCCACACACACACACTCTCAGCCTCTAATCAATCCACACACACACACTCTCACCCTCTAATCAATCCACACACACACTCTCTCACCTCCTAATCAATACACACACAAACACTCTCACCCTCTAATCAATCCACACACACACACTCTCACCTCCTAATCAATACACACACAAACACTATCACCCTCCAATCAATCCACACACACACACACACTCACCCTCCAATCAATCCACACACACACACTCTCAACATCTAATCAATCCAAACAAACACACTCTCACCCGCTAATCAATCCACACACACACACTCTCACCCTCTAATCAATCCACAAACACACACTCTCACCCTCTAATCAATCCACACACACACACTCACCCTCTAATCAATCCACACACACATACTCTCACCCTCTAATCAATCCACGCACACACACTCACCCCCAAAATCATTCCACACACACACACACTCACCCTGTAATCAATCCACACACACACACTCTCACCCTCTAATCAATCCACACACACACACACACTCACCCCCAAAATAATTCCACACACACTCTCTCCCTCTAATCAATCCACACACACACTCACTCACCCTCTAATCAATCCACACACACACACTCTCACCCTCTAATCAATCCACACACACACACACTCTCATCCTCTAATCAATCCACACACACACACACTCTCACCCTCTAATCAATCCACACACACACACTCTCACCCTCTAATCAATCCACACACACACACACTCACCCTCTAATCAATCCACACAAACACACACTCACCCCCAAAATCATTCCACACACACACACTCTCACGCTCTAATCAATCCACACACACACACTCTCACCCTCTAATCAATACACACACACACTCTCTCATCCTCTAATCAATCCACACACACACACTCTCACCCTCTAATCAATCCACACACACACACTCTCACCCTCTAATCAATCCACACACACACACTCGCACCCTCTAATCAATCCACACACACACACACACTCACCCTCTAATCAACCCTCACACACACACACTCACCCTCTAATCATTCCACACACACACACACACTCACCCTCTAATGAATCCACACACACACACACTCACCCTCTAATCAATCCACACACACACACACTCACCCCCAAAATCATTCCACACACTCACACACACTCACCCTCTAATCCATCCACACACACACACGCTCATCCTCTAATCAATCCACACACACACACTCTCACCCTCTAATCAATCCACACACACACACACTCACCCCCAAAATCATTCCACACACTCACACACACTCACCCTCTAATCCATCCACACACACACACACTCTCATCCTCTAATCAATCCACACACACACACTCTCACCAACTAATCAATCCAAACAAATACACACTCACACCCTCTCATCAATCCACACACACACACACACTCCCTCTAATCAATCCACACACACACACTCACCCTCTAATCAATCCACACACACACACTCTCACCCTCTAATCAATCCACACACTCACTCTCACCCCCAAGATATCCACACACACACTCTCTCACCTCCTACTCAATCCACACACACACACACGCACCCTCTAATCAATCCACACACACACTCTCTCAACTCCTTATCAATACACACACAAAAACTCTCACCCTCTAATCAATCCACACACACACACTCTCACCTCCTAATCAATCCACACACACACACTCTCACCCTCTAATCAATCCACACACACACACTCTCACCTCCTAATCAATACACACACAAACACTCTCACCCTCCTATCAATCCACACACACACACTCTCACCCTCTAATCAATCCACACACACACACTCTCACCTCCTAATCAATACACACACAAACACTCTCACCCTCCAATCAATCCACACACACACACACTCACCCTCCAATCAATCCACACACACACACTCTCAACATCTAATCAATCCAAACAAACACACTCTCACCGGCTAATCAATCCACACACACACACTCTCACCCTCTAATCAATCCACAAACACACACTCTCACCCTCTAATCAATCCACACACACGCACTCACTCTCTAATCAATCCACACACACATACACTCACCCTCTAATCAATCCACGCACACACACTCACCCCCAAAATCATTCCACACACACACACACTCACCCTGTAATCAATCCACACACACACACTCTCACCCTCTAATCAATCCACACACACACACACACTCACCCCCAAAATAATTCCACACACACGCACTCACCCTCTAATCAATCCACACACACACACTCTCTCCCTCTAATCAATCCACACACACACACACTCACCCTCTAATCAATCCACACACACACACTCTCACCCTCTAATCAATCCACACACACACACACACTCACCCTCTAATCAATCCACACACACACACTCTCACCCTCTAATCAATCCACACACACACACACACTCACCCTCTAATCAATCCACACACACACACTCTCACCATCTAATCAATCCAAACAAACACACTCTCACCATCTAATCAATCCACACACACACACTCACCCTCTAATCAATCCACACACACACACTCACCCTCTAATCAATCCACACACACACACACTCACCCTCTAATCAATCCACACACACCCACTCTCACCCTCTAATCAATCCACACACAGACGCTCTCACCCTTTAATCAATCCACACACACACACACTCACCCCCAAAATCATTCCACACACACACACACTCACCCTCTAATCAATCCACACACACACGCACCCTCTAATCAATCCACACACACACACTCTCACCCTCTAATGAATCCACACACACACACTCTCACCATCTAATCAATCCAAACAAACACACACTCACCCTCTAATCAATCCACACACACACACACTCACCCTCTAATCAATCCACACACACACGCACTCACCCTCTAATCAATCCACACACACACACTCTCATCCTCTAATCAATCCACACACAAACACTCACCCTCTAATCAATCCACACACACACACTCTCACCCTCTAATCAATCCACACACACACACACTCTCACCCCCACGATATCCACACACACACTCTCTCACCTCCTAATCAATCCACACACACACACACGCACCCTCTAATCAATCCACACACACACTCTCTCAACTCCTTATCAATACACACACAAAAACTCTCACCCTCTAATCAATCCACACACACACACTCTCACATCCTAATCAATCCACACACACACACTCTCACCCTCTAATCAATCCACACACACACTCTCTCACCTCCTAATCAATCCACACACACACACTCTCACCCTCTAATCAATCCACACACACACACTCTCACCCTCTAATCAATCCACACACACACTCTCTCACCTCCTAATCAATCCACACACACACACTCTCACCCTCTAATCAATCCACACACACACTCTCTCACCTCCTAATCAATCCACACACACACACTCTCACCCTCTAATCAATCCACACACACACACTCTCACCCTCTAATCAATCCACACACACACTCTCTCAACTCCTTATCAATACACACACAAAAACTCTCACCCTCTAATCAATCCACACACACACACTCTCACATCCTAATCAATACACACACAAAAACTCTCACCCTCTAATCAATCCACACACACACACTCTCACATCCTAATCAATCCACACACACACACTCTCACCCTCTAATCAATCCACACACACACACTCTCACCTCCTAACAATAAACACACAAACACTCTCACCTCCAATCAATCCACACACACACACACTCACCTCTAATCAATCCACACACACACACTCTCAACATCTAATCAATCCAACAAACACACTCTCACCCGCTAATCAATCCACACACACGCACTCTCAACATCTAATCAATCCAAACAAACACACTCTCACCCGCTAATCAATCACACACACGCGCCACTCTCACCCTCTAATCAATCCACACACACACACACTCACCCTCTAATCAATCCACAAACACACACTCTCACCCTCTAATCAATCCACACACACACACTCACCCTCTAATCAATCCACACACACATACCTCACCCTCTAATCAATCCACGCACACACACTCACCCCCAAAATCATTTTACACACACACACACTCACCCTGTAATCAATCCACACAAACACACTCTCACCCTCTAATTCAATCCACACACACACTCTCACCCCCAAAATAATTCACACACACGCACTCACCTCTAATCAATCCACACACACACACTCTCTCCCTCTAATCAATCCACACACACACACACTCACCCTCTAATCAATCCACACACACACTCTCACCCTCTAATCAATCCACACACACACACACTCACCTCTATTCAATCCACACACACACACTCTCACCCTCTAATCAATCCACACACATACACACTCACCCTCTAATCAATCCACACACACACACACTCACCCTCTAATCAATCCACGCACACACACTCACCCCCAAAATCATTCCACACACACACACACTCACCCTGTAATCAATCCACACACACACACTCTCACCTCTAATCAATCCTCACACACACACACTCACCCTCGAATTAATCCACACACACACACTCTCACCCTCTAATCAATCCACACACACACACTCTCACCCTCTAATCAATCCACACACGCACACTCTCACCCTCTAATCAATCCACACACACACACTCTCACCCTCTAATCAATCCTCACACACACACACTCACCCTCTAATCATTCCACACACACACACACTCACCTCTAATCAATCCACACACACACACACACTCACCCTCTAATCAATCCACACACACACACACTCACCCTCTAATCAATCCACACACACACACACTCACCCTCTAATCAATCACACACACACACACTCACCCTCTAATCCATCCACACACACACACTCTCACCCTCTAATCAATCCAAACACACACTCTCACCCTCTAATCAATCCACACACACACACACACTCACCTCCTAATCAATCCACACACACACACAAACTCTCACCGTCTAATCAATCCACACAAACACACACTCACCCTCTAATCAATCCACACACACACACTCACCCTCTAATCAATCGACACACACACACTCTAACCGTCTAATCAATCCACACAAACACACACTCACCCTCTAATCAATCCACACACACACACTCACCCTCTAATCAATCCACACACAGACACTCTCACCCTCTAATCAATCCACACACACACACTCTCACCCCCAAAATCATTCCACACACACACACACTCACCATCTAATCAATCCACACACACACTCACCATCTAATCAATCCAAACAAACACACTCTCACCCTCTAATCAATTCACACACACACACTCTCACCCTCTAATCAATCCACACACAGACACTCTCACCCTCTAATCAATCCACACACACACACTCTCACCCCCAAAATCATTCCACACAAACACACACTCACCATGTAATCAATCCACACACACACACTCACCCTCTAATCAATCCACACACACACACTCTCACCCTCTAATGAAGCCACACACACACACTCTCACCCTCTAATCAATCCACACACACACACTCTCTCCCTCTAATCAATCCACACACACACACACTCACCCTCTAATCAATCCACACACACACACTCTCACCCTCTAATCAATCCACACACACACACACTCACCCCCAAAATCATTCCACACACACACACACACACCCTCTAATCAATCCACACACACACACTCTCATCCTCTAATCAATCCACACACACACACACTCACCCACTAATCAATCCACACACACACACTCTCACCCTCTAATCAATCCACACACACACACTCTCAACCCCAAAATCATTCCACACACACACACACTCACCCTCTAATCAATCCACATACACACACACTCACCCTCTAATCAATCCACACACACACACACTCACCCTCTAATCAATCCACACACACACGCACTCACCCTCTAATCAATCCACACACACACACTCTCAACCTCTAATCAATCCACACACACACACACTCACCCTCTAATCAATCCACACACACACACTCTCATCCTCTAATCAAACCCACACACACACACGCTCATCCTCTAATCAATCCACACACACACACTCTCATCCTCTAATCAATCCACACACAATCTCATTCTCTAATCAATCCACACACATACACTCTCACCCTCTAATCAATCCACACACACACTCTCTCATCCTCTAATCAATCCACACACACACACACACTCACCCTCTTATCAATCCACACACACACACTCTCATCCTCTAATCAATCCACACACACACTCTCACCCTCTAATCAATCCACACACACAAACTCTCACCCTCTAATCAATCCACACACACACACTCTCACCCTCTAATCAATCAACACACACACACTCTCACCCTCTAATCAATCCAAACACACACTCTCACCCTCTAATGAAGCCACACACACACACTCTCACCATCTAATCAATCCAAACAAACACACTCTCACCCTCTAATCAATCCACACACACACACTCACCCTCTAATCAATCCACACACACACACTCTCACCCTCTAATGAAGCCACACACACACGCTCTCACCATCTAATCAATCCAAACAAACACACTCTCACCCTCTAATCAATCCACACACACACACTCTCACCCTCTAATTAATCCACACACACACACTCACCCTCTAATGAATCCACACACACACACTCTCACCACCTAATCAATCCAAACAAACACACTCTCACCCTCCAATCAATCCACACACACACTCTCACCCTCTAATCAATCCACACACACACTCTCACCCTCTAATCAATCCACACACACACACTCTCACCCTCTAATCAATCCACACACAAACACTCACCCCCAAAATCATTCCACACACACACACTCTCACCCTCTAATGAATCCACACACACACAATCTCACCCTCTAATCAATCCACACACACACACTCACCCTCTAATCAATCCACACACACACACTCTCACCCTCTAATGAAGCCACACACACACACTCTCACCATCTAATCAATCCAAACAAACACACTCTCACCCTCTAATCAATCCACACACACACACTCTCACCCTCTAACTAATCCACACACACACACTCACCATCTAATGAATCCACACACACACACTCTCACCATCTAATGAAGCCACACACACACACTCTCACCCTCTAATCAATCCACACACACACTCACCCTCTAATCAATCCACACACACACACTCACCCTCTAATCAATCCACACACACACACACTCACCCTCTAATCAATCCACACACACACTCACCCTCTAATCAATCCACACACACACTCTCACCCTCTAATCAATCCACACACACACACTCTCACCGTCTAATCAATCCAGACAAACACACTCTAACCCTCTAATCAATCCACAGACACACACTCACCCCCGAATCAATCCACACACACACTGTGACCCTCTAATCAATCCACAAACACACACTCACCCTCTAATCAATCCACACATACACACTCTCACCCTTTAATCAATCCACACACACACACACTCACCCCCAAAATCATTCCACACACAAACACACTCACCCTCCAATCAATCCACACACACACACTCTCACCCTCTAATCAATCCACACACACACACACTCACCCCCAAAATCATTCCACACACACACACTCTCACCCTCTAATCAATCCACACACACACACACACACTGTCTAATCAATCCACACACACACACTCTCACCCTCTAATCAATCCACACACACACTCTCACCCTCTAATCAATCCACACACACACACTCTCACCCTCTAATCAATCCACACACACACACTCTCACCCTCTAATCAATCCACACACACACACGCACCCTCTAATCAATCCACACACACACACTCTCACCCTCTAATGAATCCACACACACACACTCTCACCATCTAATCAATCCAAACAAACACACTCTCACACTCTAATCAATCCACACACACACACTCTCACCCTCTAATCAATCCACACACACACACTCACCCTCTAATGAATCCACACACACACACTCCCACCATCTAATCAATCTGAACAAACACACTCTCACCCTCTAATCAATCCAAACAAACACACTCTCACCCTCTAATCAATCCACACACACACACACTCACCCTCTAATGAATCCACACACACACTCTCACCATCTAATCAATCCAAACAAACACACTCTCACCCTCTAATCAATCCACACACACACTCTCATCCTCTAATGAATCCACACACACACTCCCACCATCTAATCAATCCAAACAAACACACTCTCACCCTCCAATCAATCCACACACACGCACTCACCCTCTAATGAATCCACACACACAAACTCTCACCATCTAATCAATCCAAACAAACACACTCTCACCCTCTAATCAATCCACACACACACACTCACCCTCTAATGAATCCACACACACACACTCTCACCATCTAATCAATCCAAACAAACACACTCTCACCCTCTAATCAATCCACACACACACACTCTCACCCTCTAATCAATCCACACACACACACTCACCCTCTAATGAATCCACACACACACACTCCCACCATCTAATCAATCCAAACAAACAAACTCTCACCCTCTAATCAGTCCACACAAACACACCCTCACCATCTAATCAATCCAAACAAACACAATCTCACCCTCTAATCAATCCACACACACACACTCACCCTCGAATCAATACACACACACACACTCACCCTCTAATCAATCCACACACACACACTCTCATCCTCTAATCAATCCACACACACACACACTCACCCTCTAATCAATCCACACACACACACTCTCACCCTCTAATCAATCCACACACACACACACTCACCCTCTAATCAATCCACACACACACACTCTCACCCTCTAATCAATCCACACACACACACTCACCCTCGAATCAATCCACACACACAAACTCACCCTCTAATCAATCCACACACACACACTCTCATCCTCTAATCAATCCACACACACACACACTCACCCTCTAATCAATCCACACACACACACACTCACCCTCTAATCAATCCACACACACACACTCACCCTCTAATCAATCCACACACACACACTCTCATCCTCTAATCAATCCACACACACACACACTCACCCTCTAATCAATCCACACACACACACTCTCACCCTCTAATCAATCCACACACACACACACTCACCCTCTAATCAATCCACACACACACACTCTCACCCTCTAATATATCCACACACACACACACTCACCTCCTAATCAATGAACACACTCTCACAAACTCTCATCCTCTAATCAATCCACACAGACAAACTCACCCTCTAATCAATCCACACACACACACTCTCACCCTTTAATCAATCCACACACACACACACTCACCCCCAAAATCATTCCACACACACACACACTCACCCTCTAATCAATCCGCACACACACACTCTCACCCTCTAATCAATCCACACACACGTACACTCACCACCAAAATCATTCCACACACACACACACTCACCCTCGAATCAATCCACACACACACACTCTCACCCTCTAATCAATCCACACACACACACACTCACCCTCTAATCAATCCACACACACACACACTCACCCTCTAATCAATCCACACACACACACACTCACCCTCTAATCAATCCACACACACACTCTCACCCTCTAATCAATCCACACACACACACACTCACCCTCTAATCAATCCACACACACACACTCTCACCCTCTAATCAATCCACACACACACACACTCACCCTCCAATCAATCCACACACACACACTCTCACTCTCTAATCAATCCACACACACACTCTCTCATCCTCTAATCAATCCACACACACAAACACTCACCCTCTAATCAATCCACACACACATACTCTCATTCTCTAAATAATCCACACACACACACTCTCATCCTCTAATCAATCCGCACACAATCCCATCCTCTAATCAATCCACAGACACACACACACTCACCATCTAATCAATACACACACACACACTCTCATCCTCTAATCAATCCACACACACACACACACTCACCCTCTAATCAATCCACACACACACACACTCACCCTCTAATCAATCCACACACACACACTCACCCTCCAATCAATCCACACACACACACTCTCATCCTCTAATCAATCCACACACACACACACACTCACCCTCTAATCAATCCACACACACACACACTCACCCTCTAATCAATCCACACACACACACACTCACCCTCTAATCAATCCACACACACACACTCTCATCCTCTAATCAATCCACACACACACACTGTCATCCTCTAATCAATCCGCACACACACACTCTCATCCTCTAATCAATCCACACACACACACTCACCCTCTAATCAATCCACACACACACACACTTACCCTTTAATCAATCCACACACACACACACTCACCCTCTAATCAATCCACACACACACACACTCACCCTCTAATCAATCCACACACACACACACTCATCCTCTAATCAATCCACACACACACACTCTCATCCTCTAATCAATCCACACACACACACTCTCACCCTCTAATCAATCCACACACACACACTCTCCCCCTCTAATCAATCCACACACACACACTCTCACCCTCTAATCAATCCACACACACACACACACTCACCCTCTAATCAATCCACACACTCTCATCCTCTAATCAATCCACACACACACACTCTCACCCTCTTATCAATCCACACACACACACTGTCATCCTCTAATCAATCCACACACACACACTCTCCCCCTCGAATCAATCCACACACACACACTCTCACCCTCTAATCAATCCACACACACACACACACTCACCCTCTAATCAATCCACACACACACACTCTCACCCTCTAATCAATCCACACACACACACACTCACCCTCTAATCAATCCACACACAGACACTCTCACCCTCTAATCAATCCACACACACACACTCTCACCCTCTAATCAATCCACACACACACTCTCACCCTCTAATCAATCCACACACACACACACTCACCCTCTAATCAATCCACACACACACACTCTCATCCTCTAATCAATCCACACACACACACTCTCACCCTCTAATCAATCCGCACACACACACTCACCCTCTAATCAATCCACACACACACACTCACCGTCTAATCAATCCACACACACACTCTCATCCTCTAATCAATCCACACACACACACTCTCACCCTCTTATCAATCCACACACACACACTCTCATCCTCTAATCAATCCACACACACACACTCTCCCCCTCTAATCAATCCACACACACACACTCTCACCCTCTAATCAATCCACACACACACACACTCACCCTCTAATCAATCCACACACACACACTCTCACCCTCTAATCAATCCACACACACACACACTCACCCTCTAATCAATCCACACACAGACACTCTCACCCTCTAATCAATCCACACACACACACTCTCACCCCCTAATCAATCCACACACACACTCTCACCCTCTAATCAATCCACATACACACATACTCACCCTCTAATCAATCAACACACACACACTCTCATCCTCTAATCAATCCACACACACACACTCTCACCCTCTAATCAATCCACACACACACATACTCACCCTCTAATCAATCCACACACACACACTCTCATCCTCCAATCAATCCACACACACACACACTCACCCTCTAATCAATCCACACACACACACTCTCACCCTCTAATCAATCCACACACACACACTCTCATCCTCTAATCAATCCACACACACACACTCTCATCCTCCAATCAATCCACACACACACACACTCACCCTCTAATCAATCCACACACACACACTCTCACCCTCTAATCAATCCACACACACACACACTCACCCTCTAATCAATCCACACACACACACTCTCACCCTCTAATCAATCCACACACACACACTCTCATCCTCTAATCAATCCACACACACACACTCTCATCCTCCAATCAATCCACACACACACACACTCACCCTCTAATCAATCCACACACACACACTCTCACCCTCTAATCAATCCACACACACACACACTCACCCTCTAATCAATCCACACACAGACACTCTCACCCTCTAATCAATCCACACAAACACACTCTCACCCTCTAATCAATCCACACACACACACTCTCACCCTCTAATCAATCCACACACACACTCTCACCCTCTAATCAATGCACACACACACACACACTCACCCTCTAATCAATCCACAAACACACTCTCATCCTCTAATCAATCCACACACACACACTCTCACCCTCTTATCAATCCACACACACACACTCTCATCCTCTAATCAATCCACACACACACACTCTCATCCTCTAATCAATCCACACACACACACTCTCACCCTCTAATCAATCCACACACACACACTCTCCCCCTCTAATCAATCCACACACACACACTCTCACCCTCTAATCAATCCACACACACACACACACTCACCCTCTAATCAATCCACACACTCTCATCCTCTAATCAATCCACACACACACACTCTCACCCTCTTATCAATCCACACACACACACTGTCATCCTCTAATCAATCCACACACACACACTCTCCCCCTCGAATCAATCCACACACACACACTCTCACCCTCTAATCAATCCACACACACACACACACTCACCCTCTAATCAATCCACACACACACACTCTCACCCTCTAATCAATCCACACACACACACACTCACCCTCTAATCAATCCACACACAGACACTCTCACCCTCTAATCAATCCACACACACACACTCTCACCCTCTAATCAATCCACACACACACTCTCACCCTCTAATCAATCCACACACACACACACTCACCCTCTAATCAATCCACACACACACACTCTCATCCTCTAATCAATCCACACACACACACTCTCACCCTCTAATCAATCCGCACACACACACTCACCCTCTAATCAATCCACACACACACACTCACCGTCTAATCAATCCACACACACACTCTCATCCTCTAATCAATCCACACACACACACTCTCACCCTCTTATCAATCCACACACACACACTCTCATCCTCTAATCAATCCACACACACACACTCTCCCCCTCTAATCAATCCACACACACACACTCTCACCCTCTAATCAATCCACACACACACACACTCACCCTCTAATCAATCCACACACACACACTCTCACCCTCTAATCAATCCACACACACACACACTCACCCTCTAATCAATCCACACACAGACACTCTCACCCTCTAATCAATCCACACACACACACTCTCACCCCCTAATCAATCCACACACACACTCTCACCCTCTAATCAATCCACATACACACATACTCACCCTCTAATCAATCAACACACACACACTCTCATCCTCTAATCAATCCACACACACACACTCTCACCCTCTAATCAATCCACACACACACATACTCACCCTCTAATCAATCCACACACACACACTCTCATCCTCCAATCAATCCACACACACACACACTCACCCTCTAATCAATCCACACACACACACTCTCACCCTCTAATCAATCCACACACACACACTCTCATCCTCTAATCAATCCACACACACACACTCTCATCCTCCAATCAATCCACACACACACACACTCACCCTCTAATCAATCCACACACACACACTCTCACCCTCTAATCAATCCACACACACACACACTCACCCTCTAATCAATCCACACACACACACTCTCACCCTCTAATCAATCCACACACACACACTCTCATCCTCTAATCAATCCACACACACACACTCTCATCCTCCAATCAATCCACACACACACACACTCACCCTCTAATCAATCCACACACACACACTCTCACCCTCTAATCAATCCACACACACACACACTCACCCTCTAATCAATCCACACACAGACACTCTCACCCTCTAATCAATCCACACAAACACACTCTCACCCTCTAATCAATCCACACACACACACTCTCACCCTCTAATCAATCCACACACACACTCTCACCCTCTAATCAATGCACACACACACACACACTCACCCTCTAATCAATCCACAAACACACTCTCATCCTCTAATCAATCCACACACACACACTCTCACCCTCTTATCAATCCACACACACACACTCTCATCCTCTAATCAATCCACACACAAACACTCTCCCCCTCTAATCAATCCACACACCCACACTCTCACCCTCTAATCAATCCACACACAAACACTCTCCCCCTCTAATCAATCCACACACACACACTCTCACCCTCTAATCAATCCACACACACACACACTCACCCTCTAATCAATCCACACACACACACTCTCACCCTCTAATCAATCCACACACACACACACACTCACCCTCTAATCAATCCACACTCACACTCTCATCCTCTAATCAATCCACACACACACACTCTCACCCTCTTATCAATCCACACACACACACTCTCATCCTCTAATCAATCCACACACAAACACTCTCCCCCTCTAATCAATCCACACACCCACACTCTCACCCTCTAATCAATCCACACACACACACACTCACCCTCTAATCAATCCACACACACACACTCTCACCCTCTAATCAATCCACACACACACACACTCACCCTCTAATCAATCCACACACAGACACTCTCACCCTCTAATCAATCCACACACACACACTCTCACCCCCTAATCAAACACCACACACACTCTCACCCTCTAATCAATCCACACACACACACACTCACCCTCTAATCAATCCACACACACACACACTCACCCTCTAATCAATCCACACACACACACTCTCATCCTCTAATCAATCCACACACACACACTCTCACCCTCTAATCAATCCACACACACACACTCACCCTCTAATCAATCCACACACACACACTCACCCTCTAATCAATCCACACACACACTCTCATCCTCTAATCAATCCACACACACACAATCTCACCCTCTTATCAATCCACACACACACACTCTCATCCTCTAATCAATCCACACACACACACTCTCCCCCTCTAATCAATCCACACACACACACTCTCACCCTCTAATCAATCCACACACACACACACTCACCCTCTAATCAATCCACACACACACACTCTCACCCTCTAATCAATCCACACACACACACTCTCACCCCCTAATCAATCCACACACACACTCTCACCCTCTAATCAATCCACACACACACACACTCACCCTCTAATCAATCAACACACACACACTCTCACCCCCTAATCAATCCACACACACACACTCTCACCCTCTAATCAATCCACACACACACACACTCACCCTCTAATCAATCCACACACAGACACTCTCACCCTCTAATCAATCCACACACACACACTCTCACCCACTAATCAATCCACATACACACTCTCACCCTCTAATCAATCCACACACACACACACTCACCCTCCAATCAATCAACACACACACACTCTCATCCTCTAATCAATCCACACACACACACTCTCACCCTCTAATCAATCCACACACACACACTCTCACCCTCTAATCAATCCACACACACACACGCTCACCCTCTAATCAATCCACACACACACACTCTCATCCTCTAATCAATCCACACACACACACGCTCACCCTCTAATCAATCCACACACACACACTCTCATCCTCTAATCAATCCACACACACACACTCTCATCCTCCAATCAATCCACACACACACACACTCACCCTCTAATCAATCCACACACACACACTCTCACCCTCTAATCAATCCACACACACACACACTCACCCTCTAATCAATCCACACACAGACACTCTCACCCTCTAATCAATCCACACACACACACTCTCACCCTCTAATCAATCCACACACACACACTCTCACCCTCTAATCAATCCACACACACACACTCTCACCCCCAAATCAATCCACACACACACACTCTCACCCTCTAATCAATCCACACACACACACTCTCACCCTCTAATCAATCCACACACAGACACACTCACCCTCTAATCAATCCACACACAGACACACTCACCCTCTAATCAATCCACACACAGACACTCTCACCCTCTAATCAATCCACACACAGACACTCTCACCCTCTAATCAATCCACACACACACACTCTCACCCTCTAATCAATCCACACACACACACACACTCACCCTCTAATCAATCCACACACAGACACTCTCACCCTCTAATCAATCCACACACACACACTCTCACCCCCTAATCAAACCACACACACACTCTCACCCTCTAATCAATCCACACACACACACACTCACCCTCTAATCAATCCACACACACACACACTCACCCTCTAATAAATCCACACACACACACTCTCATCCTCTAATCAATCCACACACACACACTCTCACCCTCTAATCAATCCACACACACACACTCACCCTCTAATCAATCCACACACACACACTCACCCTCTAATCAATCCACACACACACTCTCATCCTCTAATCAATCCACACACACACACTCTCACCCTCTTATCAATCCACACACACACACTCTCATCCTCTAATCAATCCACACACACACACTCTCACCCTCTAATCAATCCACACACACACACACTCACCCTCTAATCAATCCACACACACACACTCTCACCCTCTAATCAATCCACACACACACACTCTCACCCCCTAATCAATCCACACACACACTCTCACCCTCTAATCAATCCACACACACACACACTCACCCTCTAATCAATCAACACACACACACTCTCATCCTCTAATCAATCCACACACACACACTCTCACCCTCTAATCAATCCACACACACACACACTCACCCTCTAATCAATCCACACACAGACACTCTCACCCTCTAATCAATCCACACACACACACTCTCACCCCCTAATCAATCCACACACACACTCTCACCCTCTAATCAATCCACACACAAACACACTCACCCTCTAATCAATCAACACACACACACTCTCATCCTCTAATCAATCCACACACACACACACTCTCACCCTCTAATCAATCCACAAACACACACTCTCATCCTCTAATCAATCCACACACACACACTCTCATCCTCCAATCAATCCACACACACACACACTCACCCTCTAATCAATCGACACACACACACTCTCACCCTCTAATCAATCCACACACACACACACTCACCCTCTAATCAATCCACACACAGACACTCTCACCCTCTAATCAATCCACACACACACACTCTCACCCTCTAATCAATCCACACACACACACTCTCACCCTCTAATCAATCCACACACACACACTCTCACCCCCAAATCAATCCACACACACACACTCTCACCCTCTAATCAATCCACACACTCACACTCTCACCCTCTAATCAATCCACACACAGACACACTCACCCTCTAATCAATCCACACACAGACACTCTCACGCTCTAATCAATCCACACACAGACACTCTCACCCTCTAATCAATCCACACACACACACTCTCACCCTCTAATCAATCCACACACACACACACTCACCCTCTAATCAATCCACACACAGACACTCTCACCCTCTAATCAATCCACACACAGACACTCTCACCCTCTAATCAATCCACACACACACACTCTCACCCTCTAATCAATCCACACACACACACACTCACCCTCTAATCAATCCACACACACACACTCTCATCCTCTAATCAATCCACACACACACTCTCTCACCCTCTAATCAATCCACACACACACACTCTCACCCCCTAATCAATCCACACACACACTCTCACCCTCTAATCAATCCACACACAGACACTCTCACCCTCTAATCAATCCACACACACACACTCTCACCCCCTAATCAATCCACACACACACTCTCACCCTCTAATCAATCCACACACACACACACTCACCCTCTAATCAATCCACACACACACACTCTCACCCTCTAATCAATCCACACACACACTCTCATCCTCTAATCAATCCACACACACACACTCTCACCCTCTAAGCAATCCACACACACACACTCTCATCCTCTAATCAATCCACACACACACACACTCACCCTCTAATCAATCCACACACACACACACTCACCCTCTAATCAATCCACACACACACACTCACCCTCTAATCAATCCACACATACACTCTCACCCTCTAATCAATCCGCACACACACACTCTCACCCTCTAATGAATCCACACACACACAATCTCACCCTCTAATCAATCCACACACACACACTCTCACCCTCTAATCAATCCACACACACACACACTCACCCCCAAAATCATTCCACACACACACTCTCTCACCCTCTAATGAATCCACACACACACAATCTCACCCTCTAATCAATCCACACACACACACTCACCCTCTAATCAATCCACACACACACACTCTCACCCTCTAATGAAGCCAAACACACACACACTCTCACCATCTAATCAATCCAAACAAACACACTCTCACCCTCTAATCAATCCACACACACACACTCTCACCCTCTAATTAATCCACACACACACACTCACCCTCTAATGAATCCACACACACACACAATCACCATCTCTTCAATCCAAACAAACACACTCTCACCCTCTAATCAATCCACACACACACTCACCCTCTAATCAATCCACACACACACTCACCCTCTAATCAATCCACACACACACTCTCACCCTCTAATCAATCCACACACACACACTCTCACCGTCTAATCAATCCACACAAACACACTCTAACCCTCTAATCAATCCACAGACACACACTCACCCCCGAATCAATCCACACACACACTGTGACCCTCTAATCAATCCACACACACACACTCGCCCTCTAATCAATCCACACATACACACTCTCACCCTTTAATCATTCCACACACACACACTCTCACCCTCTAATCAATCCACACATACACACTCTCATACTCTAATCAATCCACACACACACTCTTCCGCCTGCTAATCAATCCACACACACACACACACACTGTCTAATCAATCCACACACACACTCTCACCCTCTAATCAATCCACACACACACTCTCACCCCCAAAATCATTCCACACACACACACTCTCACCCTCTAATCAATCCACACACACACACACTCACCCTCTAATCAATCCACACACACACACACTCACCCTCTAATCAATCCACACACACACACACTCACCCTCTAATGAATCCACACACACACACTCTCACCATCTAATCAATCCAAACAAACACACTCTCACCATCTAATCAATCCAAACAAACACACTCTCACCGTCTAATCAATCCACACACACACACTCACCCTCTAATGAATCCACACACACACACTCTCACCATCTAATCAATCCAAACAAACACACTCTCACCCTCTAATCAATCCACACACACACACTCTCACCATCTAATCAATCCAAACAAACACACTCTCACCGTCTAATCAATCCACACACACACACTCACCCTCTAATGAATCCACACACACACACTCTCACCATCTAATCAATCCAAACAAACACACTCTCACCCTCTAATCAATCCACACACACACACTCTCACCCTCTAATCAATCCACACACACACACTGACCCTCTAATGAATCCACACACACACACTCCCACCATCTAATCAATCCAAACACACACACACTCACCCTCTAATGAATCCACACACACACACTCTCACCATCTAATCAATCCAAACAAACACACTCTCACCGTCTAATCAATCCACACACACACACTCACCCTCTAATGAATCCACACACACACACTCTCACCATCTAATCAATCCAAACAAACACACTCTCACCCTCTAATCAATCCACACACACACACTCTCACCCTCTAATCAATCCACACACACACACTGACCCTCTAATGAATCCACACACACACACTCCCACCATCTAATCAATCCAAACAAACACACTCTCACCCTCTAATCAATCCACACAAACACACCCTCACCATCTAATCAATCCAAACAAACACACTCTCACCCTCTAATCAATCCACACACACACACTCACCCTCGAATCAATCCACACACAGACACACTCACCCTCTAATCAATCCACACACACACACTCTCACCCTCTAATCAATCCACACACACACACACTCACCCTCTAATCAATCCACACACACACACTCTCACCCTCTAATCAATCCACACACACACACTCACCCTCGACTCAATCCACACACACACACACTCACCCTCTAATCAATCCACACACACACACTCTCATCCTCTAATCAATCCACACACACACACACTCACCCTCTAATCAATCCACACACACACACTCTCACCCTCTAATATATCCACACACACACACACTCACCCTCTAATCAATCCACACACACACACTCTCATCCTCTAATCAATCCTCACACACACACACTCACCCTCTAATCAATCCACACACAAACACTCTCCCCCTCTAATCAATCCACACACACACACTCTCACCCTCTAATCAATCCACACACACACACTCACCCTCTAATCAATCCACACACACACACTCTCATCCTCTAATCAATCCAGACACACACACACACTCACCCTCTAATCAATCCACACACAGACACTCTCACCCTCTAATCAATCCACACACACACACTCTCACCCCCTAATCAAACCACACACACACTCTCACCCTCTAATCAATCCACACACACACACACTCACCCTCTAATCAATCCACACACACACACACTCACCCTCTAATCAATCCACACACACACACACTCACCCTCTAATCAATCCACACACACACACTCTCATCCTCTAATCAATCCACACACACACACACTCACCCTCTAATCAATCCACACACACACACTCACCCTCTAATCAATCCACACATACACTCTCACCCTCTAATCAATCCGCACACACACACTCTCACCCTCTAATGAATCCACACACACACAATCTCACCCTCTAATCAATCCACACACGCACACACTCTCACCCTCTAATCAATCCACACACACACACACACTCACCCCCAAAATCATTCCACACACACACACTCTCACCCTCTAATGAATCCACACACACACAATCTCACCCTCTAATCAATCCACACACACACACTCACCCTCTAATCAATCCACACACACACACTCTCACCCTCTAATGAAGCAAACACACACACACTCTCACCATCTAATCAATCCAAACAAACACACTCTCACCCTCTAATCAATCCACACACACACACTCTCACCCTCTAATTAATCCACACACACACACTCTCACCCTCTAATGAATCCACACACACACACAATCACCATCTAATCAATCCAAACAAACACACTCTCACCCTCTAATCAATCCACACACACACTCACCCTCTAATCAATCCACACACACACACTCTCACCCTCTAATCAATCCACACACACACACTCTCACCATCTAATCAATCCAAACAAACACACTCTCACCCTCTAATCAATCCACACACACACTCACCCTCTAATCAATCCACACACACACTCTCACCCTCTAATCAATCCACACACACACACTCTCACCGTCTAATCAATCCACACAAACACACTCTCACCTCCGAATCAATCCACACACACACTCGCCCTCTAATCAATCCACACATACACACTCTCACCCTTTAATCATTCCACACACACACACTCTCACCCCCTAATCAATCCACACATACACACTCTCATACTCTAATCAATCCACACATACACACTCTCACCCTTTAATCATTCCACACACACACACTCTCACCCTCTAATCAATCCACACATACACACTCTCATACTCTAATCTATCCACACACACACACTTCCGCCTGCTAATCAATCCACACACACACACACACACACACACTGTCTAATCAATCCACACACACACTCTCACCCTCTAATCAATCCACACACACACTCTCACCCCCAAAATCATTCCACACACACACACTCTCACCCTCTAATCAATCCACACACACACTCTCACCCCCAAAATCATTCCACACACACACACTCTCACCATCTAATCAATCCAAACAAACACACTCTCACCCTTTAATCAATCCACACACACACACTCTCACCCTCTAATCAATCCACACACACACACTCACCCTCTAATGAATCCACACACACACTCTCACCATCTAATAAATCCATACACACACTCTCACCCTCTAATCAATCCACAAACACACACTCTCACCCTCTAATCAATCCAAACACACACACTCTCATCCTCTAATGAATCCACACACACACACTCCCACCATCTAATCAATCCAAACAAACACACTCTCACCCTCCAATCAATCCACACACACACACTATCACCATCTAATCAATCCAAACAAACACACTCTCACCCTCTAATCAATCCACACACACACACTCACCCTCTAATGAATCCACACACACACTCTCACCATCTAATCAATCCATACAAACACACTCTGACCCTCTAATCAATCCACACACACACACTCACCCTCTAATGAATCCACACACACACTCCCACCATCTAATCAATCCAAACAAACACACTCTCACCCTCCAATCAATCCACACACACGCACTCACCCTCTAATGAATCCACACACACACACTCTCACCATCTAATCAATCCAAACAAACACACTCTCACCCTCTAATCAATCCACACACACACACTCACCCTCTAATGAATCCACACACACACACTCTCACCATCTAATCAATCCAAACAAACACACTCTCACCCTCTAATCAATCCACACACACACACTCTCACCCTCTAATCAATCCACACACACACACTGACTCTCTAATGAATCCACACACACACACTCCCACCATCTAATCAATCCAAACAAACACACTCTCACCCTCTAATCAATCCAAACAAACACACTCTCACCCTCTAATCAATCCACACACACACACTCACCCTCGAATCAATCCACACACACACACTCACCCTCTAATCAATCCACACACACACACTCTCATCCTCTAATCAATCCTCACACAGACACACTCACCCTCTAATCAATCCACACACACACACTCTCACCCTCTAATCAATCCACACAAACACACCCTCACCATCTAATCAATCCAAACAAACACACTCTCACCCTCTAATCAATCCACACACACACACTCACCCTCGAATCAATCCACACACACACACTCACCCTCTAATCAATCCACACACACACACTCTCATCCTCTAATCAATCCTCACACAGACACACTCACCCTCTAATCAATCCACACACACACACTCTCACCCTCTAATCAATCCACACACACACACACTCACCCTCTAATCAATCCACACACACACACTCTCACCCTCTAATCAATCCACACACACACACTCACCCTCGACTCAATCCACACACACACACTCACCCTCTAATCAATCCACACACACACACTCTCATCCTCTAATCAATCCACACACATACACACTCACCCTCTAATCAATCCACACACACACACTCTCACCCTCTAATATATCCACACACACACACACTCACCCTCTAATCAATCCACACACACACACTCTCATCCTCTAATCAATCCTCACACACACACACTCACCCCCTAATCAAACCACACACACACACACTCACCCTCTAATCAATCCACACACACACACTCTCACCCTCTAATCGATCCACACACACACACTCACCCTCGACTCAATCCACACACACACACTCACCCTCTAATCAATCCACACACACACACTCTCATCCTCTAATCAATCCACACACACACACACTCACCCTCTAATCAATCCACACACACACACTCTCACCCTCTAATATATCCACACACACACACACTCACCCTCTAATCAATCCACACACACACACTCTCATCCTCTAATCAATCCTCACACACACACACTCACCCCCTAATCAAACCACACACACACTCTCACCCTCTAATCAATCCACACACACACACACTCACCCTCTAATCAATCCACACACACACACACTCACCCTCTAATCAATCCACACACACACACTCTCATCCTCTAATCAAACCACACACACACACTCTCACCCTCTAATCAATCCACACACACACACTCTCATCCTCTAATCAATCCACACACACACACTCTCATCCTCCAATCAATCCACACACACACACACTCACCCTCTAATCAATCCACACACACACACACTCACCCTCTAATCAATCCACACACAGACACTCTCACCCTCTAATCAATCCACACACACACACTATCACCCTCTAATCAATCCACACACACACACTCTCACCCTCTAATCAATCCACACACACACACTCTCACCCCCAAATCAATCCACACACACACACTCTCACCCTCTAATCAATCCACACAAACACACTCTCACCCTCTAATCAATCCACACACAGACACACTCACCCTCTAATCAATCCACACACAGACACTCTCACCCTCTAATCAATCCACACACAGACACTCTCACCCTCTAATCAATCCACACACACACACTCTCACCCTCTAATCAATCCACACACACACACTCTCACCCTCTAATCAATCCACACACAGACACTCTCACCCTCTAATCAATCCACACACACACACTCTCACCCCCTAATCAATCCACACACACACACTCTCATCCTTTAATCAATCCACACACACACACACTCACCCTCTAATCAATCCACACACACACACTCTCATCCTCTAATCAATCCACACACACACACACTCACCCTCTAATCAATCCACACACACACACTCACCCTCTAATCAATCCACACATACACTCTCACCCTCTAATCAATCCGCACACACACACTCTCACCCTCTAATGAATCCACACACACACAATCTGACCCTCTAATCAATCCACACACACACACTCACCCTCTAATCAATCCACACACACACACTCTCACCCTCTAATCAATCCACACACACACACACTCACCCCCAAAATCATTCCACACACACACACTCTCACCCTCTAATGAATCCACACACACACAATCTCACTCTCTAATCAATCCACACACACACACTCACCCTCTAATCAATCCACACACACACACTCTCACCCTCTAATGAAGCCACACACACACACTCTCACCATCTAATCAATCCAAACAAACACACTCTCACCCTCTAATCAATCCACACACACACACTCTCACCCTCGAATTAATCCACACACACACACTCACCCTCTAATGAATCCACACACACACACAATCACCATCTAATCAATCCAAACAAACACACTCTCACCCTCTAATCAATCCACACACACACACTCTCACCCTCGAATTAATCCACACACACACACTCACCCTCTAATGAATCCACACACACACACAATCACCATCTAATCAATCCAAACAAACACACTCTCACCCTCTAATCAATCCACACACACACTCACACTCTAATCAATCCACACACACACTCACCCTCTAATCAATCCACACACACACTCTCACCCTCCAATCAATCCACACACACACTCTCTCACCGTCTAATCAATCCACACAAACACACTCTAACCCTCTAATCAATCCACAGACACACACTCACCCCCGAATCAATCCACACACACACTGTGACCCTCTAATCAATCCACACACACACACTCACCCTCTAATCAATCCACACATACACACTCTCACCCTTTAATCATTCCACACACACACACTCTCACCCTCTAATCAATCCACACACACACACTCACCCTCTAATCAATCCACACATACACACTCTCACCCTTTAATCATTCCACACACACACACTCTCATACTCTAATCAATCCACACACACACACTTCCGCCTGCTAATCAATCCACACACACACACACTCACCCTCTAATCAATCCACACACACACTCTCACCCCCAAAATCATTCCACACACACACACTCTCACCATCTAATCAATCCAAACAAACACACTCTCACCCTCTAATCAATCCACACACACACACTCTCACCCTCTAATCAATCCACACACACACTCTCACCCCCAAAATCATTCCACACACACACACTCCCACCATCTAATCAATCCAAACAAACACACTCTCACCCTCCAATCAATCCACACACACACACTCTCACCATCTAATCAATCCAAACAAACACACTCTCACCCTCTAATCAATCCACACACACACACTCACCCTCTAATGAATCCACACACACACTCTCACCATCTAATCAATCCATACAAACACACTCTGACCCTCTAATCAATCCACACACACACACTCACCCTCTAATGAATCCACACACACACTCCCACCATCTAATCAATCCAAACAAACACACTCTCACCCTCCAATCAATCCACACACACGCACTCACCCTCTAATGAATCCACACACACACACTCTCACCATCTAATCAATCCAAACAAACACACTCTCACCCTCTAATCAATCCACACACACACACTCACCGTCTAATGAATCCACACACACACACTCTCACCATCTAATCAATCCAAACAAACACACTCTCACCCTCTAATCAATCCACACACACACACTCTCACCCTCTAATCAATCCACACACACTCACTCTCACCCTCTAATCAATCCACACACACACTCTCACCCTCTAATCAATCCACACAAACACACCCTCACCATCTAATCAATCCAAACAAACACACTCTCACCCTCTAATCAATCCACACACACACACTCACCCTCGAATCAATCCACACAAACACACTCACCCTCTAATCAATCCACACACACACACTCTCATCCTCTAATCAATCCTCACACACACACACTCACCCTCTAATCAATCCACACACACACACTCTCACCCTCTTATCAATCCACACACACACACTCTCACCCTCTAATATATCCACACACACACACACTCACCCTTTAATCAATCCACACACACACACTCTCACCCTCTAATCAATCAACACACACACACACTCACCCTCGAATCAATCCACACACACACACTCTCATCCTCTAATCAATCCACACACACACACTCTCACCCTCTAATCAATCCACACACACACACACTCACCCTCTAATCAATCCACACACACACACACTCACCCTCTAATCAATCCACACACACACACTCTCACCCTCTAATCAATCCACACACACACACTCTCACCCTCTAATCAATCAACACACACACACACTCACCCTCTAATCAATCCACACACACACACTCTCACCCTCTAATCAATCCACAGACACACACACTCACCCTCCAATCAATCCACACACACACACTCTCACCCTCTAATCAATCCACACACACACACTCTCATCCTCTAATCAATCCACACACACACACACTCACCCTCTAATCAATCCACACACACACACTCTCATCCTCTAATCAATCCACACACACACACTCTCATCCTCTAATCAATCCACACACAATCCCATCCTCTAATCAATCCACAGACACACACACACTCACCCTCTAATCTATCCACACACACACACTCTCATCCTCTAATCAATCCACACACACACACACTCACCCTCTAATCAACCCACACACACACACACTCACCCTCTAATCAATCCACACACACACACTCACCCTCTAATCAATCCACACACACACACTCTCATCCTCTAATCAATCCACACACACACACACTCACCCTCTAATCAATCCACACACACATACACTCACCCTCTAATCAATCCACACACACACACACTCACCCTCTAATCAATCCACACACACACACTCTCATCCTCTAATCAATCCACACACACACACTGTCATCCTCTAATCAATCCGCACACACACACTCTCATCCTCTAATCAATCCACACACACACACTCACCCTCTAATCAATCCACACACACACACACTTACCCTCTAATCAGTCCACACACACACACACTCACCCTCTAATCAATCCACACACACACACACTCACCCTCTAATCAATCCACACACACACACACTCATCCTCTAATCAATCCACACACACACACTCTCATCCTCTAATCAATCCACACACACACACTCTCACCCTCTAATCAATCCACACACACACACTCTCCCCCTCTAATCAATCCACACACACACACTCTCACCCTCTAATCAATCCACACACACACACACTCACCCTCTAATCAGTCCACACACTCTCATCCTCTAATCAATCCACACACACACACACTCTCATCCTCTAATCAATCCACACACACACACTCTCCCCCTCTAATCAATCCACACACACACACTCTCACCCTCTAATCAATCCACACACACACACACTCACCCTCTAATCAATCCACACACACACGCTCACCCTCTAATCAATCCACACACACACACACTCACCCTCTAATCAATCCACACACATACACTCTCACCCTCTAATCAATCCACACACACACACACTCACCCTCTAATCAATCCACACACACACTCTCATCCTCTAATCAATCCACACACACACACACTCACCCTCTAATCAATCCACACACACACACTCTCATCCTCTAATCAATCCACACACACACTCTCTCACCCTCTAATCAATCCACACACACACACTCTCATCCTCTAATCAATCCACACACACACACACTCACCCTCTAATCAATCCACACACACACACTCTCATCCTCTAATCAATCCACACACACACACTCTCACCCTCTAATCATTCCACACACATACACTCTCCCCCTCTAATCAATCCACACACACACACTCTCACCCTCTAATCAATCCACACACACACACACTCACCCTCTAATCAATCCACACACACACACTCTCACCCCCAAAATCATTCCACACACACACAAACACTCACCCTCTATTCAATCCACACACACACACTCTCACCCTCTAATCAATCCACACACACACACACTCACCCCCAAAATCATTCCACACACACACAAACACTCACCCTCTATTCAATCCACACACACACACTCTCATCCTCTAGTCAATCCACACACACACACACTCACCCCCAAAATCAATACACACACACACACTCTCACCCTCTAATCAATCCACACACACACACTCTCACCCTCTAATCAATCTACACACACACACTCTCAGCCTCCAATGAATCCACACACACACACTCTCACCATCTAATCTATCCAAACAAACACACTCTCACCCTCTAATCAATCCACACACACACACACTCTCACCCTCTAATCAATCCACACACACACTCACCCTCTAATCAATCCACACACACACACTCACCCTCTAATCAATCCACACACACACACTCACCCTCTAATCAATCCATACACACACACTCTCACCCTCTAATATATCCACACACACACACTCTCACCTCTTAATCAATCCACACACCCACACACACTATCACCCTCCAATCAATCAACACAAACACACACTCACCCTCTAATCAATCCAAACACACACACTCTCACCCTCTAATCAATCTACACACACACACTCTCACCCTCCAATGAATCCACACACACACACTCTCACCCTCTAATCAATCCACACACACACACTCTCACCCTCTAATCAATCCACACACACACTCACCCTCTAATCTATCCACACACACACACTCACCCTCTAATCAATCCACACACACACACTCTCACCCTCTAATATTTCCACACACACACACTGTCACCTCTTAATCAATCCACACACACACACACACTATCACCCTCCAATCAATCAACACAAACACACACTCACCCTCTAATCAATCCACACACACACACACACTATCACCCTCCAATCAATCAACACAAACACACTCTCACCCTCTAATCAATTCACACACACACACTCGCACCGTCTAATCAATCCACACACACTCTCACCCTCTAATCAATCCACACACACACTCTCTCACCCTCTAATCAATCCACACACACACACTCTCACCCTCTAATCAATCCACACACACACTCTCACCCTCTAATCAATCCACACACACACACTCTCACCAACTAATCAATCCAAACTAACACACACTCTCACCCTCTAATCAATCCACACACACACACTCTCATCCTCTAATCAATCCACACACACACACTCTCACCCTCTAATCAATCCACACACACACTCTCACCCTCCAATCTATCCACACACACAGACTCTCACCATCCAATCAATCCAAACAAACACACTCTCACCGTCTAATCAGTCCACGCACACACACTCTCACCCTCTAATCAATCCACACACACACACTCTCACCCTCTAAGATATCCACACACACACACTCTCACCTCCTAATCAATCCACACACACACTCTCCCTCTAATCAATCCACACACACACACTCACCCTCTAATCAATCCACACACACACACTCTCACCCTCTAAGATATCCACACACACACACTCTCACCTCCTAATCAATCCACACACACACACTCTCACCCTCTAATCAATCCACACACACACACTCTCACCCTCTAATTAATCCACACACACACACACTCTCACCAACTAATCAATCCAAACTAACACACACTCTCACCCTCTAATCAATTCACACACACACACTCGCACCGTCTAATCAATCCACACACACTCTCACCCTCTAATCAATCCACACACACACTCTCTCACCCTCTAATCAATCCACACACACACACTCTCACCCTCTAATCAATCCACACACACACTCTCACCCTCTAATCAATCCACACACACACACTCTCACCAACTAATCAATCCAAACTAACACACACTCTCACCCTCTAATCAATCCACACACACACACTCTCATCCTCTAATCAATCCACACACACACACTCTCACCCTCTAATCAATCCACACACACACTCTCACCCTCCAATCAATCCACACACACACTCTCACCATCCAATCAATCCAAACAAACACACTCTCACCGTCTAATCAGTCCACGCACACACACTCTCACCCTCTAATCAATCCACACACACACACTCTCACCCTCTAAGATATCCACACACACACACTCTCACCTCCTAATCAATCCACACACACACTCTCCCTCTAATCAATCCACACACACACACTCACCCTCTAATCAATCCACACACACACACTCTCACCCTCTAAGATATCCACACACACACACTCTCTCCTCCTAATCAATCCACACACACACACACTCACCCTCTAATCAATCCACACACACACACTCAAACTCTCTAATCAATCCACACACACACACTCTCACCCTCCAATCAATCCACACACACACACTCTCACCCTCTATTCAATCCACACACACACACACTCTCACCCTCTAATCAATGCACACACACACACTCTCACCCTCTAATTAATCTACACACACACACTATCACCCTCCAATCAATCCACACACACACACTCTCAACATCTAATCAATCCAAACAAACACACTCTCACCCGCTAATCAATCCTCACACACACACACTCACTCTCGAATCAATCCACACACACACACTCTCAACATCTAATCAATCCAAACAAACACACTCTCACCCGCTAATCAATCCACACACACACACTCAAACTCTCTAATCAATCCACACACACACACTCTCACCCTCCAATCAATCCACACACACACACTCTCACCCTCTATTCAATCCACACACACACACACTCTCACCCTCTAATCAATGCACACACACACACTCTCACCCTCTAATTAATCTACACACACACACTATCACCCTCCAATCAATGCACACACACACACTCTCAACATCTAATCAATCCAAACAAACACACACTCACCCGCTAATCAATCCTCACACACACACACTCACTCTCGAATCAATCCACACACACACTCTCACCCTCTAATCAATGCACACACACACACTCTCACCCTCTAATTAATCTACACACACACACTATCACCCTCCAATCAATCCACACACACACACTCTCAACATCTAATCAATCCAAACAAACACACTCTCACCCGCTAATCAATCCACACACACACGCTCCCACCCTCTAATCAATCCACACACACACACACTCACCCTCTAATAAATCCACACACACACACACTCTCACCTCCTAATCAATCCACACACACACACACTCTCAGCCTCTCATCAATCCACACACACACACTCACCCTCTAACAATGACAGTATAAAACTGCTGGATATACTGAAGAGTAAAATCATTGATTTCCTGCGATTCTCCATCTCTGGGTCCTTGTGATTCTCTGCATTGCTGTGGCGCCGGAATCCCCTGCGGACTTTACTGGAGAATAAAATCCGTCTGACAGTCAGAACATTGAGCAGCAAAATCAGAAAGACTGAGACACAAGTGGTTAAAATGTAAATAAACTATTCAAATGCCCCCCATATGGGGGAAGTAAAGAAGCTCGGCCTATAAACACAACCCATGGGAACATTATCAATAATGTTTTGTTGTTTCCGTGTAAAGTACCACAGGAGAGACTCTAAACAGCCCAGTACAGTCACTGTTCCCACAACCACAGGCGCCGTTTTCTCGCTGCAATATTTTGTGTTCAGCTTCTCACAACAAATGGCCACAAATCGATCAAAGGTGAAAGTGACTGTGAGCCAGACAGAAACAACTGTGGATGCAGAATACAGAACGACAATGAGAGAACACACAGGAGTAATTCTCAGGAATGAATATGGGAAATAAATTAAAACAATCCAGTACAATATGGGATTAGTGATAACGACCAGCAGATCAGACACTGCCATTCCCACCAAGTAGACAGTGATACATTTGGAGAGACCGCACTTTCCTCGGGACAGGATCACAATCGCCACCAAGTTAACTGGAAGAGAGAGAGAAAAGGAAGCAGAGAAATTAATGATCAGACCTGGAGACAAAGCAGCAGTTTGACAGGATCTGGGCTGACATTTGCAGCTTTGTTGCTGCATCGAGCAGTGAAAACTGAGTCATTGACCCGGGCAGTGCTTTGTCACAGTGAAATGTTTGAAAACATAGTTATTAATAATGAATTGGGAAATTGGTGCAGGAAGTGAATAAAGTCAGCACCGGATCTACAGGAAGTACTGAGTGAGGATGGAGTGCCAGTGGGGGACTGAGAAGGGGCTTTACAGAGATGGAATCCAATGGGTTAATTGGGAATTTGTCTCCAGATTGTTGGTTGGGAAGTTTTGGGGAGGGCAGGATGTGTAGCTGGTTTGTTGCTCTGGGTTGAGGGTGCCGACAGGGACTGTTCCCTCATGGGAAAAGGCAAAAAACCGCAGCACTGAGTTTGATTATCAGTCGTGATTTAGAATGGTGGAGCAGCAGAGAAGTGCTGAATGGCCTCCTCCTGCTCCTATGTTACTGTATTCCTATCAGGTTGGACAAGGCAACTGGAGGTGGGGCGAGTGAGTGAGATTGGGAGGGAGAGAAGGAAAAGTACATGTTGGAGCAGGATGGGAGACTGGAGCAGATGGTTTGGCAAAACGGATAAACTGAAGCAATGGATGAGGAGACTGAGGATTCAATACAGTGAGAGGAGAGGCTGAGATTCACAGGGAGAGACTGCAGCAGAGTGTTAGAGGAAATCTAATCTATAGATCCCAGTAATACAACTCAATTCATACATTCAAAAAATAATCCCTGTGGTTATTGGTGTTGGAGAACAGTTCATTGTTTCTACAATATAGTCAATATATTTAGTTTGTACAGGCTAATAAACATAAATTTAAATATATTTAATTTATATTTAATGTATCTACAGAACACCCAAATCTCCGCCTGTTCACCTGCACTCTTCACTTCATCTACAATACATGGAATAAACAGGATCGAAAGCTACTTCCAGACAAACCTCACAATCATTGAAATTCCTTCTCCTGGAATTATAAAGTAATCTGTTAGAATGTGGGATTGTTTAATTAATAAAACAGCAACATCAGCGCTGCAGCTGATAATCTACAGATAAATGGGTAAAAAACTCTTGATACCAACTGATCGAGTGGAAACCAATAAAACATCACATAAATACTTTCTATTTTACAATGTAGTCCAGTGACAGTGAAGGTCCACAGTGAAGCAGAGAAGGAAATGTGAAAGTGTCAGCAGCAAACTCAGTTCAGTAGCCAGACTTCTGACGCAGTGTGAGACACACACATAACGAAATAATATTTGATAACAGTGAGAACCAATAAAGACTTTGACACCCCAGTTGAACTGAGCCATGTTATTGGGGAGGAAGGATATTGTGCTGTCCGCTTGTACCACTGAGACTGTGAGATGTCCCATTATGAATCTCCAAAACAAAAACATTTATATAAATATTCCAAGACGGGTTAGGTCCACATCATGAAACTGTTAAAAACCACTGACAGCTCGATTTTTGATCCTAACTGAAACACCTCATTCAAAAGCATTCGCTCCATGGAATAATCCAGTAATAATGCCACGGTTACTGAAACCAATTCCATTTAAGAAATGATACAACTCCCGCAAGACTGAAAGAGTAGGCAATGAGGAGATTCCATCAGTAAATTGCTGGAAAATAACAGCCGGTTGTGTAACACTCACAGTGAGAAATAATACTGAGTACAGCAGCACAGTTAACATCGATTTATACCATTAACAGCTGAGATACTGGCTTCCCAGGAACTCCAATTGCTGCAAGTACAGGATAGTAAATCCTTGCTATCTGATAGATTACTGGATATCCCATTTCTGTGAGAAGCAGAGACTTCTGTTAGCCTGGAATCCACAGCTCCACCAGGCACTCTGTGCTGATCCTTTCCAATCGGTCCTGATTTAGACAGGGGCTAAGCTTCCACTGACATGGTTCTACCCCTGATCATTGCTATTAGTTACACTCACCTGAACAAACACATTAAATTAGCAGCTTTGACTCCGATGTAAATAATGTAGTGATTAAAAGAACAATCATTTCAATGTCAACGACATTTTCTTCGTAAGACCTCTCTCGGAATAAACCTAAAATCTGCACTCATACTGGACGGATGCTAAAATTATGAGTGGCGTCATTTACATTTTCCATATTATTGTGTTGACCTTGCTCACTCCTGGCGTTTCTATTGTAAATGTAACTGATCCGTCTGCAGTAGCCACTGAATCCAGGGACAAAAATAAACCCGCTTCACGCTGTTCCTGCCTTTTCCCAGCACAAATATGAACATGGATATCTGATTTCGACCATGTTCAGGGTTACAGCCTAAACACGACTGTGGGTGATATTAAGGGAAATACAATGTCCACGTCCATTAGGGAGGCAGTTGCATAGTGTAACATCACTGGGCTAGTAATCAAGAGGCCCAACCTAGTGGCCTGTGACAGGTGTCAAAATGACACCATGATAGGTGCATACAATAGAGGGAGCTCCCTCTCTATTCATAAAGTGGTGGGAAATACATCTTTATGTATAAAATGGAGAGGGCTCCGTCTCTGCGCATAAAGTGGAGGGATCTCCCTCTTTATGTATAAAATGGAGGGAGCTCCCTCTCTGTATATAAAGTGGAGTGAGCTCCCTCTCTGTGTCTCAAGTGGAGGGAGATCCCTCTCTCTGGGTAAAGTGGGGGGAGCTCCCTCTCTATGTATTAAGTGAAGGGAGCTCCCTCTCTATGTATAAAGTGGAGGAAGTTCCTTCTCGATGCATACAGTGGATTGAGCTCCCGCTCTTTGTATAACATTTAGGGAGCTCCCCTTCTCTGTGTAATAAGTGGCGGGAGCTCCCAATCTATGTATAAAGTGGTGAAAGTTCCATCTCTATGTATAAAGTGGAGGGAGCTCGATCTCTACGCATAAAGTGGAGGGAGCTCCCACTCTATGTATAAAGTGGAGGGAGCCTTCTCTCTAGCACAAAGTGGATTGATCTCCCACTCTCTGTATAAAGTGAAGGGAGTTCCCCTCTCAATGTATAAAGTGCAGGGAGCAGCCTCTCCATGTATAAAGTGGAGGGAGCACCCTCTCTATGCATAAAGTGGAGGGGGCACCACACTCTATGGGTAAAGTGGATTGCTCTCCCTCTCTATGTATAAAGTGGAGGGACGACCACTCTCTATGGGTAAAGAGGAGGGCGCTCCCACTCCATGTATAATGTGGTGGGAGCTCACTTTCTACGTATAAAGTGGAGGGAGTTCGCTCTCTATATGTAAAGCAGAGAAAGTTCCATCTCTATGTATCAAGTGGATGGAGCTCCCTCTCTATGAATAAAATGGAGGGAGCTCCCTCTCCATGTATAAAGTGCTGGGAGCTCCCTCTCTATGTATAAAGTGGAGAGAGCTCCCTCTCCATGTATAAAGTGCTGGGAGCTCCCTCTTTATGCATAAAGTGGAGGGACCCCCACTCTCTGCGGGTAAAGTGGAGGGAGCTCCCGCTCCATGTTTACGGTGGTGGGAGCTCCTTTTCTCCGTATAAAGTGGAGGGGGTTCGCTCTCTATGTATAAAGTGTAGGGAGCTCCATCTCTGTCTACAACGTGGAGGGAGCTGCCTCTCTGTGCATAAAGTGGAGGGAGCACCCCCTCTACGTGTAAAGTGGAGCGAGCACACTCTCTATGCATAAAGTGGAGGGAGTGCATTCTCTATGTATAAAGTGTAGGGAGCTCCCTCTCTGTCTAAAACGTGGAGGGAGCTCCCTCTCTATGTATAAAGTGGAGGGAGTTCCCTATCTATGTATAAAGGGGAGGGAGCTCCCTCTCTGTGTCTCAAAAGAGGGAACTCCCTCTCTATGTATCAAGTGGAGGGAGCTCCCTCTCTATGTATAAAGTGGAGAGAGCTCCCTCTCTATGTATAAAGTGGAGGGAGCTCCTTCTCTATGAATAAAGTGGAGGGAGCTCCCTCTCTATGTATAAAGTGGAGGGAAATCCCTCTCTATGTATAAACTGGAGGGAGCTCCCTCTCTCTGTATAAAGTGGAGCGAGCACACTCTCTATGTATAAAGAGGAGGGAGATCCCTCTCTATGTATAAAGTGGAGCGAGCACACTCTCTATGTATAAAGTGGAGGGAAATCCCTCTCTATGTACAAAGTGGAGGGAGCTCCCTCTCTATTTATAAAGTGGAGGGAGTTCCCTCTCTTTGTATAAAGTGGAGGGAGCTCCCTCTCTATGTATAAAATGGTGGGAACTCCCTCTCTATGTATAAAGAGGAGGGAGATCCCTCCTAGCTGTGCTGAAGCAGGGCACTATGGATGACTCGAGCAGTGAGGCAAAATGAGCCGAACTCAGAAATAGGAAGGGTGCGATAACAATGTTGGGGCTTTACTACAGGCCTCCCAACAGCGAGCCTGAGATAGAGGTACAAACATGTAAACAGATTTTGGAAAGATGCAGGAGCAACAGGGTGGTGGTGATAGGAGATTTTAATTTTACCAACATTGACTGGGATTCACTTAGTGTTCGAGGTCGAGATGGAGCAGAATTTGTAAGGAGCATCCAGGAGGTTTTTCTACAGCAGTATGTAACTAGTGCAACTCGGGAAGGGGCCATACTGGACATGGTGTTGGGGAATTAGCCCGGCCAGGTGGTTGAAGTTTCAGTAGGGGACTACTTTGGGAATAGTGATCACAATTCCGCAAGTTTTAGAATACTCATGGACAAAGACGAGAGTGGTCCTAAAAGGAGAGTGCTAAATTGGGGGAAGGCCAACTATACCAAAATTCGGCAGGATCTGGGGAATGTAGATAGGGAGCAGCTGTTTGAAGGTAAATCCACATTTGATATGTGGGAGGCTTTTAAAGAGAGGTTGATTAGCGTGCAGGAGAGACATGTTCCTGTGAAAATGAGGGATAGAAATAGCAAGATTAGGGAACCATGGATGACAGGTGAAATTGTGAGACTAGCTTAGAGGAAAAAGGATGCATACATAAGGTCTAGGAGGCTGAAGAAAGACGAAGCTTTGGAAGAATATTGGGAATGTAGGACCAATCTGAAATGAGGAATTAAGAGGGCTAAAAGGGGTCATGAAATATCTTTAGCAAACAGGGTTAAGGAAAATCCCAAAGCCTTTTATTCATATATAAGGAGCAAGAGGGTAACTGGAGAAAGGATTGGCCCACTCAAGGACAAAGGAGGAAAGTTATGCGTGGAGTCAGAGAAAATGGGTGAGATTCTAAACGAGTACTTCACATCGGTATTCACCGAGCAGAGGGACATGACAGATGTTGAGGTTAGGGATAGATGTTTGATTACTCCAGGTCAAGTCGGCATAAGGAGGGAGGAGGTGTTGGGTATTCTAAAAGGCATTAAGGTGGACAAGTCCCCAGGTCCGGATGGGACCTATCCCAGGATACTGAGGGAAGCGAGAGAGGAAATAGCTTGGGCCTTAACAGATATCTTTGCAACATCCTTAAACACGGGTGAGGTCCCGGAGGACAGGAGAATTGCTAATGTTGTCCCCTTGATTAAGAAGGGTAGCAGGGATAATCCAGGTAATTATAGACCGGTGAGCCTGACGTCAGTGGTAGGGACGCTGCTGGAGACGATACTGAGGGATAGGATCGATTCCCATTTGGAAGAAATGGGCTTATCAGTGATAGGCAACATGGTTTTGTGCAGGGAAGGTCATGTCTTCCCAACTTAATAGAATTCTTTGAGGAAGTGACAAAGTTGATTGATGAGGGGAGGGCTGTAGATGTCATATACATGGACTTCAGTAAGGCGTTTGATAAGGTTCCCCATGGTAGGCTGATGGAGAAAGTGAAGTCGCATGGGGTCCAGGGTGTACTGGCTAGATGGATAAAGAACTGGCTGGGCAACAGGAGACAGGGCGTAGCAGTGGAAGGGAGTTTCTCTAAATGGAGACGTGTGACCAGTGGTGGTCCACAGGGATCCGTGCTGGGATCACTTTTGTTTGTGATATACATAAATGATTTGGAGGAAAGTATAGGTGGTCTGATTCGCAAGTTTGCAGATGACACTAAGATTGGTGGAATAGCAGATGGTGAAGCGGACTGTCAGAGAATACAGCAGATTATAGACAGATTGGCGAGTTGGGCAGAGAAATGGCAGAATGGAGCTCAATGCGGGCAAATGCGAGGTGATGCATTTTGGAAGATCCAATTCAAGAGTGAACTATACAGTAAATGGAAAACTCCTGGGGAAAATTGATGTACAGAGAGATTTGGGTGTTCAGGTCCATTGTTCCCTGAAGGTGGCAACGCAGGTCAATAGATTGGTCAAGAAGGCATACGTCATGCTTTCCTTCATCGAACGGGGTATTGAGTACAAGAGTTGGCAGGTCATGTTACAGTTGTATAAGACTTTGGTTCGGCCACAGTTGGAATACTGCGTGCAGTTCTGGTCGCCACATTACCAAAAGGATGTAGATGCTTTGGAGAGTGTGCAGAGGAGGTTCACCAGGATGTTGCCTGGTATGGAGGGCGCTAGCTATGAAGAGAGGTTGAGTAGATTAGGATTATTTTCATTAGAAAGACGGAGGTTGAGGGGGGGACCTGATTGAGGTGTCCAAAATCATGAGAGGTATAGACAGGGTGGATAGCAAGAACTATTTTCCCAGAGTGGGGGTTTCAATGACGAGGGGTCACGTGTTCAAAGTGAGAGGGGAAGCGTTTAGGGGAGATATGCGTGGACAGTTCTTTACGCAGAGGGTGGTGGGTGCCTGGAATGCGTTGCCAGTGGAGGTGGTAGACGTGGGCACGATAGCGTCTTTTAAGATGTATCCAGACAGATGCATGAATGGGCAGGAAGCAAAGAGATGCAGGCCCTTAGAAAATAGGCAACAGGTTTAGATAGAGGATCTGGATCAGGGCTCTCTTGGAGGGCTGAAGGGCCTGTTGCTGTGCTGTCATTTTCTTTGTTCTTTGTTCTGTATGTATAAAGCGGAAGGAGCTCCTTCTCTATGCACAAAGTGGAGGGAGCTCCCTCTCTATATATTAGAATTTTTAGAATATTACAGCGCAGTACAGGGCCTTCGGCCCTCGATGTTGCGCCGAGCTGTGAAACCATCTGACCTACACTATTCCATTTTCATCCATGTGTCTATCCAATGTCCACTTAAACGCCCTTAAAGTTGGCGAATCGACTACTGCTGCAGGCAGGGCATTCCACGCCCTTACTACTCTCTGAGTAAAGAAACTACCTCTCACATCTGTCCTATATCTATCACCCCTCAACTTGAAGCTATGTCCCCTCGTGTTTGCCATCACCATCCGAGGAAAAAGACGCTCACTATCCACCCTATCTAACCCTCTGATTATCTTATATAAAGTGGAGGGAGCTCCTGCTCTATCTATAAATTTGAGGGAGCTCCCTCTCTATGTATAAAGTGGAGGGAGCTCCGTCTCGATGTATCAATTGGTGGGCGCTCCCACTCGATGTATAAAGCGGAGAAAGTTCCATCTCAATGTATAAATTGGGGGGTGGGGGGGGGCTCCCTTTCTCTGCAAAATATGTAGGGAGCGCCCTCGTTATGATTAAATTGGAGGGAACTCCCTCTCTATGTGTCAAGTGGTGGGAGCTCCCTCTGTATGCATAAAGTGGAGGGAGCTCCCTCTCCATGTCCAATGTGGCAGGAGCTCCCTCTCTGCTTATAAAGTGGAGGGAGCTCCCTCTCTATGTATAAAGTGGCGGGAGCTCCCTCTCTATGTATAAAGTAGAGGAGGTTCCCCCTCTATCTGTAAAATGGAGGGAGCTGCCACTCAATGTATAAAATGGAGAGCGCTCCCTATTTATGTCTTATTGGAGAGAGCTCCCCCTTTATGTCTGAAATGGTGGGAGCTCCCTCTCTATGTATAAAGTGGAGTGAGCTCCCTCTCCATGTTTGAAGTGGAGGGTGCTCACTCTCTATGTCTCCAGTGGAGGGAGCCCCCTCTCTATTTACAAAGTGGAGGGAGCTCCCTCTCTATGTATAAGGTGGAGGGAGTTATTTTTCTACGGATAAAGTGGAGGGAGCTCCATCTCCATGCATAAAGTAGAGGAAGTTCCCTCTCTATCTGGAAAGTGGAGAGAGCTCCCTCTCTATGCATAAAGTGGAGGGAGTTACTTTTCTATGTATAAAGTGGGCAGAGCTCCCTCTGTATGTATAAAATGGAGGGAGCACCCTCATTATGAATAAAGTGGAGGGAGTTCCCTCTTTAAGTAAAACGTGGCGGGAGTACCCTCTCCATGTATAAAGATCTCACTCTCTAAGTATAAAGTGGTGCAAGCTCCCTCTCTATGTATAAAGTGGGGGAGCCACCTCTCTATGTATAAAGTGGAGGGGGCTCCCTCTCTCTGTACAGGTGGAGGGAGTTACCTTTCTATGTATAAAGTGGTGCAAGCTCCCTCTCAATGTATAAAGTGGAGGGAGCCGCCTCTCTGTGTATAAAGTGGTGGGTACTCCCCTTCGATGTAAAAAGTGGAATGACCTCCCTCTCTATTTATAAAGTGGAGGGAATTCACTCTCTATATATAAAGTGGAGGGAACTCCCTCACTATGTATAAAGTGGAGGGAGATCCCTCACTATGAATAAAGTAGAGGGTGCTCCCTCTCTTTGTATAAAGTGGAGGGTGCTCCCTCTCTTAGTGCAAAGTGGAGGGTGCTCGCACTCTATGTCTAAACTGGAGGGAGCTCCCTCTCTATGTATAAACTGGACGGAGGCCTCTCTCTATGGATATCGAGGAGGGAGCTCCCTCTCGACGTATAAACTGAAGGGAACACCCTCTCCATGTACAAAGTGGATGGACCTCCCTCTCTATGTATAAACTGGACGGATTTCCCTCTGTATGTATAAACTGGACGGAGCTCCCTCTCTATGTATAAAATGGACGGAGCTCCCTCTTTATCTATAACGTGCAGGGAGCTCCCTCTCTATGCATAAACTGGACGGAACTCCCACACTATGTATAAAGTGGAGGGAGCTCCCTCTCGATGTATAAACTGGATGGAGCTCCCTCTCGATGTATGAACTGGACGGAGCTCCCTTTCGATGTATAAAGTGGAGGGAGCTCCCTCTCTATGTGTAAGGTGGAGGGAGATCCCTCACTATGAATAAAGTAGAGGGTGCTCCCTCTCTTTGTATAAAGTGGAGGGTGCTCGCTCTCTTTGTGCAAAGTGGAGGGTGCTCGCACTCTATGTCTAAACTGGAGGGAGCTCACTCTCTATGCATAAACTGGACGGAGGCCTCTCTCTATGGATATCGAGGAGGGAGCTCCCTCTCGACGTATTAACTGAAGGGAGCACCCTCTCTATGTACAAAGTTGATGGACCTCCCTCTCTATGCATAAACTGGACGGATTTCCCTCTGTATGTATAAACTGGACGGAGCTCCCTCTCTATGTATAAAATGGACGGAGCTCCCTCTCTATCTATAACGTGCAGGGAGCTCCCTCTCTATGCATAAACTGGACGGAACTCCCACACTATGTTTAAAGTGGAGGGAGCTCCCTCTCGACCTATAAACTGGACTGAGCTCCCTCTCTATGTATGAACTGGACGGAGCTCCCTTTCGATGGATAAAGTGGAGGGAGCTCCCTCTCTATGTATAAAGTGGAGGGAGCTCCAAATTTATGTATAAACTGGACAGAGCTACCTCTCTATGTATAAACTGGACGGAACTCCCACTCCATGTATAAAGTGGACGGAGCTCCATCTCTATGTATAAACTAGACGGAGGTCCCTCTCTTTGTATAAAGTGGACGGAGCTCCCTCTCTATGTATAAAGTAGACGGAGCTCCCTCTCTGTGGACAAAGTTGAGGCAGTTCCCCCTCGAAGAACAAAGTGAAGACAGATCCCTCTCTGTGGATAAACTGGACGGTGCTCCCTCTCTATGGATAAAGTGTACAGAGCTCCCTCTCGATGTATAAAGTCGACGGAGTTCCCTCTCCATGGACAATATGGAGGCAGTTCCCACACTATGGACAAAGTGGAGACAGCTCCCTCTCTGTGGATAAACTGGACGGTGCTCCCTCTCTATGTATAAACTGGACGGAGCTCCCTCTCGATGTATAAAGTGGACGGAGCTCTCCCTCCACGCAGAAAGTGGAGGGAGCTTCCTCTCCATGAAGAAAGCGGAGGGAGCGCCCTCTCTATGTATAAAGTGGACAGAGCTCCCTCTCTAAGTATAAACTGGATGGAGCTCCCTCTCTATGGATAAAGTGGACGGAGTTCTCCCTCGGTGTATAAAGTGGAGGGAGCTCCCTCTCCATGTATAAGGTGGACGGAGCTCCCTCTCTATGTATGAAGTGGACAGAGCTCCCTCTCTAAGTATAAACTGGACGGAGCTCCCTCTCTATGTATAAACTGGACGTAGCTCCCTCTCTATGTGTAAAGTGGAGGGAGCTCCGTCTCTGTGTATAAAGTGGAGGGAGCTCTCTCTCTGTGTATAAAGTGGGCAGAGCTCCCTCTCTAAGTATAAACTGGACGGAGCTCCCTCTCTATGTATAAAGTGGACGGAGTTCTCTCTCTATGTATAAACTGGACGGAGCACCCTCTCTATGTATTAAGTGGAGGGAGCTCCCTCTCTGTGTATGAAGTGGAGCGAGCTCCCTCTCCATGCATAAACTGGACGTAGCTCCCTCTCTATGTAGAAAGTGAAGGGAGCTCCCGCTCTATGTATAAAGTGGAGGGAGCTCCCTCTCTATGTATAAAGTGGACAGAGCTCCCTCTCTAAGTATAAACTGGACGGAGCTCCCTCTCTCTAAATAAAGTGTACGCAGTTCTCTCTCTATGTATAAAGTGGAGGGACCTCCCTCTCAATGGATAAAGTGGAAGGAGCTCCCTCTCTGTGGATAAACTGGACGGTGCTCTCTCTCTGTGTATAAAGTGGACAGAGCTCCCTCTCTAAGTATAAACTGGACGGAGCACCCGCTCTGTGTATTAAGTGGAGGGAGCTCCCTCTCTATGTATAAAGTGGAGGGAGATCCCTCTCTACGTATAAGGTGGAGGGAGCTCCTCTCTTTGTATAAAGTGGCGGGAGCTCCCTCTCTATGTAAAAAGTGGACGGAGCTCCGTCTCCATGTCTGAACTGGACGGAGCTCCCTCTCTATGTATGAACTGGACGGTGCTCTCTCTCCCTGCATGAAGTGGAAGGAACTCCCTCTCTGTGTATAAACTGGACGGAGCTCCCTCTCCATGTATAAACTGGACGGAGCTCCCTCTCGATGTATAAAGTGGACGGAGTTACCTCTCCATGTATAAAGTCGACGGATCTCCCTCTCTGTGGACAATATGGAGGCAGTTCCCACTCTATGGACAAAGTGGAGACAGCTCCCTTTCTGTGGATAAACTGGACGGTGCTCTCTCTCTCTGTATAAAGTCGATGGAGTTCTCTCTCTATGTATAAAGTGGCGGGAGCTCCCTCTCAATGGATAAAGTGGAAGGAGCTCCCTCTCTATGCATAAACTGGACGGAGCTCCCTCTCTATGTATAAAGTGGACGGAGTTCTCTCTCTATGCATAAAGTGGAGGGAGCTCCCTCTCAACGGATAAAGTGGAAGGAGCTCCCTCTCTCTGGATAAACTGGATGGAGCTCCCTCTCTATGTATAAACTGGACGGAGCACCCTCTCTATCTATTAAGTGGAGGGAGCTCCCTCTCTGTGTATGAAGTGGAGCGAGCTCCTTCTCCATGCATAAACTGGACGTAGCTCCCTCTCTATGTAGAAAGTGAAGGGAGCTCCCGCTCTATGTATAAAGTGGAGGGAGCTCCCTCTCTATGTATAGAACATAGAACATAGAACATACAGCACAGAACAGGCCCTTCGGCCCACAATGTTGTGCCGATCCTTTGTCCTCTGTCAAGGACAATTTAATCTATACCCCATCATTCTCCTTTATCCATATACCTATCCAAAAGCCTTTTGAAAGTCCCTAAAGTTTCTGACTCAACAACTTCCCCGGGCAAGGCATTCCATGCCTCGACCACTCTCTGGGTAAAGAACCTTCCCCTGACATCCCCCTTATATCTCCCACCCTTCACCTTAAATTTATGACCCCTTGTAACGCTTTGCTCCACCCGGGGAAAAAGTTTCTGACTGTCTACCCTATCTATTCCCCTGATCATCTTATAAACCTCTATCATGTCACCCCTCATCCTTCTCCTTTCTAATGAGAAGAGGCCTAGAATGTTCAGCCTTTCCTCGTAAGACTTATTCTCCATTCCAGGCAACATCCTGGTAAATCTCCTCTGCACCCTCTCCAAGGCTTCCACATCCTTCCTAAAATGAGGCGACCAGAACTGCACACAGTACTCCAAATGAGGCCTTACCAAGGTCCTGTACAGCTGCATCATCACCTCACGGCTCTTAAATTCAATCCCTCTGCTAATGAACGCTAACACCCCATATGCCTTCTTCACAGCCCTATCCACTTGAGTTGCAACTTTCAATGATCTATGCACATAGACCCCAAGGTCTCTCTGCTCCTCCACATGCCCAAGAACCCTACCGTTAACCCAGTATTTTGCATTCATGTTTGTCCTTCCAAAATGGACGACCTCACACTTTTCAGGGTTAAACTCCATCTGCCACTTTTCAGCCCAGCACTGCAACCTATCCAAGTCCCTTTGCAGACGACAATAGCCCTCCTCGGTATCCACAACTCCACCAACCTTTGTATCATCTGCAAATTTACTGACCCACCCTTCGACTTCCTCATCCAAGTCGTTAATAAAAATCACAAACAGGAGAGGACCCAGAACTGATCCCTGCGGCACGCCACTGGTAACTGGGCTCCAGGCTGAGTATTTACCATCTAAGACCACTCTCTGCCTTCTATCAGTTAGCCAATTCTTAATCCAACTGGCCACATTCCCCACTATCCCATGCCTCCTGACTTTCTCCATAAGTCTACCATGGGGGACCTTATCAAATGCCTTACTAAAATCCATGTACACCACATCCACTGGTTTACCCTCATCCACTTGCTTGGTCACCTGCTCAAAGAATTCAATCAGGCTTGTGAGGCAAGACCTACCCCTCACAAAACCGTGCTGACTGTCCCGAATCAAGCAGTGTCTTTCCAGATGCTCAGAAATCCTATCCCTCAGCACCTTTTCCATCAACTTGCCTACCACTGAAGTAAGACTAACTGGCCTGTAATTCCCAGGGTTGTTCCTATTCCCTTTCTTGAACAGGGGCACAACATTTGCCACCCTCCAATCACCTGGTACCACCCCCGTCAGCAGAGAAGATGAAAAGATCATTGCCAGCGGCTCTGCAATTTCATCCCTTGCTTCCCATAACATCCTTGGATATACCCCGTCAGGCCCGGGAGATTAGTCTATCTTCAAGTTATTCAAAAACCCCAACACATCTTCCCTCCTAACGAGCACTTCCTCGAGCTTACCAGTCTGCTTCCCACCGTCCTCTTCAGTAATACACCCCTTCTCATTCGTAAATACCGAAGAGAAGTACTCATTCAAAACCTCACTTATCTCTTCCGGCTCAACACACAGTCTCCCGCTATTGTCCTTGACCGGACCTACGGTCCCCCTAGTCATCCTCATATTTCTGACATACGCGTAAAAGGCCTTGGGGTTTTCTTTTATCCTACCCGCCAAGCATTTTTCATGCCCTCTCTTAGCTCTCCTAATCCCTTTCTTCAGATCCTTCCTGGCCATCTTGTATCCCTCCAGAGCTATGTCTGTGCCCTTTTTCCTCAACTTTATATACGCATCCTTCTTCTTCCTAACAAGACTCTCAACCTCTCTTGTCAACCACGGTTCCCTCACATGACCATCCCTTCCCTGTCTGACAGGGACATGCTTATCAATGGCCCCTACTATCTGCTCCTTGAAAAAGTTCCACATTTCGACCGTGCCCTTCCCTGCCAGCATATGCTCCCAACTTATGCTCCTCAGTTCCTGCCTGACAGCATCATATCTACCCTTCCCCCAATTGTAAACCTTGCCCTGTTGCACATACCTATCCCTCTCCATTACCACAGTGAATGCTACAGAATTGTGATCACTATCTCCAAAGTGCTCGCCCACCAACAGCTCTATCACTTGCCCTGGTTCATTACCTAGTACCAAATCCAATATTGCCTCCCCTCTGGTCGGGCAGTCTACATACTGAGTCAGAAAAGCTTCCTGGACATACTGCACAAACACTACCCCATCCAAACTATTCGATCTAAAGAGTTGCCAATCAATATTTGGGAAGTTGAAATCCCCCATAATTACTACCCTGTGACTTCTGCTCCTTTCCAAAATCTGTTTCCCAATCTGCTCTTCCACCTCCCTGCTGCTATTGGGGGGCCTATAGAAAACTCCCATCAAGGTGACTGCTCCTTTCCTGTTCCTGACCTCAACCCACAGTGCCTCAGTCGGCAGATCCTCCTCGAAAATTCTTTCAGCAGTTGTTACACTATTTCTAACTAACAATGCCACCCCCCCACCTCTTTTACCACCATTCCTAATCTTATGAAAACATCTATAACCAGGTACCTCCAAAAACCATTCCTCCCCCTCACCTATCCACGTTTCAGTGATGGCCACAACATCGTAGTCCCAAGTGCCCATCCACGCCTTCAATTCACTCACCTTATTCCTGATGCTTCTTGCGTTGAAGTATACGCACTTTAACCCTTCTCCGTGCCCATCTGTCCTCTGTGACAGTGCTACCTTCCCCAATACCTCACTACACTCTTTGTCTTTCTGAGTGGACCCACTGGTCCCTGGATTACAAGTCCGGTTCCCATCCCCCTCCCAAACTAGTTTAAACCCTCCCGAACAGTACTAGCAAACCTCCCTCCCAGGATATTGGTGCCCTCTCTACGTACAAACTGGTCGGAGCTCCCTCTCTAAGTACAAACTTGTCGGAGTTCCCTCTCCATGCATAACCTGGACGGAGCTCCGTCTCCATGGACTTAGTGGAGGCAGCTCCCTCCCGATGTATAAACTGGACGGTGCTCCTCTCCATGTATAAACTGGTCGGAGCTCCCTCTCTGTGTACAAAGTGGACGGAGCTCCCTCTCTACGGATAAAGTGGAGGGAGCTCCCTCTCTTTGTATAGAATTAGAACATTACAGCGCAGTACAGGCCCTTCGGCCCTCGATGTTTCGCCGACCTGGGAAACCATCTGACCTACACTATTCTATTTTCATCCATATGTCTATCCAATGACCACTTATATGCCCTTAAGGTTGGCGAGTCTACTACTGTTGCAGGCAGGGCGTTCCACGCCCCGACTACTCTCTGAACAAAGAAACTACCTCTAACATCTGTCCTATATCTATCACCCCACAACTTAAGGCTATGTCCCCTCGTGTTTGCCATCACCATCCGAGGAAAAAGACGCTCACTATCCACCCTATCTAACCCTCTGATTATCTTATATGTCTCTATTAAGTCACCTCTCCTCCTCCTTCTCTCCAACGAAAACAACCTCAAGTTCCTCAGCCTTTCCGCGTAAGACCTTCCCTCCATACCAGGCAACATCCGAGTAAATCTCCTCTGCACCCTTTCCAAAGCTTCCACATCCTTCCTGTAATGCGGTGACCAGAACTGCACGCAATACTCCAGGTGTGGCCTCACCAGAGTTTTGTACAGCTGCAGCATGATCTCGTGGCTCCGAAACTCGATCCCCCTACTAATAAAAGCTAACACACCATATGCCTTCTTAACAGCCCTATTAACCTGGGTCGCAACCTTTAGGGATTTATGCACCTGGACACCAAGATCTCTCTGTTCATCTACACTACCAAGTATCTTCCCATTAGCCCAGTACTCTGCATTCCTGTTACTCCTTCCAAAGTGAATCACCTCGCACTTTTCCGCATTAAACTCCATTTGCCATCTCTCAGCCCAGTTCTGCAGCCTATCTATGTCCCTCTGTACCCTACAACATCCTTCGGCACTATCCACAACTCCACCGACCTTAGTGTCATCCGCAAATTTACTAACCCACCCTTCTACACCCTCTTCAAGGTCATTTATAAAAATGACAAACAGCAGTGGCCCTAAAAGAGATCCTTGCGGTACACCACTAGTAACTGAACTCCAGGATGAACATTTGCCATCAACCACCACCATCTGTCTTCTTTCAGCTCGCCAACTTTTGATCCAAAGCTCTAAATCACCTTCAACCCCATACTTCCGTATTTTCTGCAATAGCCTACCGTGGGGAACCTTATCAAACGCCTTACTGAAATCCATATACACCACATCCACTGCTTTACCCTCATCCACCTGTTTGGTCACCTTTTCGAAAAACTCAATAAGGTTTGTGAGGCACGACCTACCCTTCACAAAACTGTGCTGACTATCGCTAATGAACTTAATCTTTTCAAGATGATTATAAATCCTATCTCTTATAATCTTTTCCAACATTTTACCCACAACCGAAGTAAGGCTCACAGTTATATAGTTACCAGGGCTGTCTCTACTCCCCTTCTTGAGCAAGGGGACAACATTTGCTATCCTCCAGTCTTCTGGCACTATTCCTGTCGACAATGACGATATAAAGATCAAGGAAAAAGGCTCTGCAATCTACTCCCTGGCTTCCCAGAGAATCCTAGGATAAATCCCATCTGGCCCAGGGGACTTATCTATTTTCACACTTTCCAAAATTGCTAACATCTCCTCCTTGTGAACCTCAATCCCATCTAGCCAAGTAGTCTGAATCTCAGTATTCTCCTCGACAACATTTTCTTTCTCTACTGTAAATACTGACGCAAAATATTCATTTAACGCTTCCCCTATCTCCTCTGATTCCACACACAACTTCCCTCTACTATCCTTGATTGACCCTAATCTAACTCTCGTCATTCTTTTATTCCTGATATACCTATAGAAAGCCTTAGGGTTTTCCTTGATCCGATCCGCCAATGACTTCTCGTGTCCTCTCCTTGCTCTTCCTAGCTCTCCCTTTAGATGGAGGGAGTGGAGGGAGGGAGTGGAAGGAGCTCCCTCTCTATGTACAAAGTGGACGGAGCTCCCTCTCTATGTGTAAACTGGACGGAGCTCCCGCTCGATGTTTGAAGTGGAAGGAGCTCACTCTCTATGTATAAAGTGGAGGGAGCTCCCTCTCTATGTATAAAGTGGAGGTAGCTCCCTCTTTATGTATGAACTGGACGGATCTCCCTCTCCATGTATAAACTGGACGGAGCTCCCTCTCTATGTATGAACTGGACAGTGCTCCCTCTCTATGTATGAAGTGGAAGGAGCTCCCGCTCTGTGTGTAAACTGGAACGAGCTCCCTCTCTATGTATAAAGTGGAGGGAGCTCCCTCTCTATGTACAAACAGGACTCAGCACCCTCTCTTTGTATCCAATGGAATGGAGAGACTGAGATAGTGTACAGAGGGAGATAGAGAGAGGAAAGTAGAGATGCACTTGGAAAATGAATAACAGAGATAAGAAATAGGGTTTAAGAGAGTAGAAGAGAGCGGAACAGAGAGATAGGCATGGAGAGAGATTACCAGTAACAAATATTACCAGAGATCCGCCCTCTCTCCGTGCCGATCACTCCTTTCCGATTTGCGAGCCTCTCCGTCTATTTTTCACCCTCTACCCCGATGTTGCACTCTCCATGCCTCTCTCTCGATTGTCTGTATATACTGCAGTGAAGGATTACGTCAAATGATCATGTTTTCCATTTGCTTTTTCAATCTAACTGAACCATCTCCCTGTCTGTGAACAGAGGGACCTTGGAGTGAATGTCCACTGATTCCTGAGTGTAACAGGACAGGTGGATAAGGTGGTTACGAAGGCTTACGGAATACTTTCCTTTATTGGCCGATGTATAGAATATAAGAGCAAGGAGGTTATGTTAGTACTGTATAAAACATTAGTTAGACCACAGCTAGAGTACTGTGTACCGTTCTGTTGACCACATTTCAGGAAGGATGTGATCACACTAGAGAGGGTACAGAGGCGATTTGCAGAGGATGTTGTCAGGAATGGAGAAGTTTAACGATGAGGAAAAATTGGATAGACTGGATTTAGCAGGGGCATAGATTACAGGATTTCCACACCAATATCATGAGGGTGTGATGGCTCCCATGGTGGAATAGCTTGCCGAAGGTTTACAAAGGAGCATTTTCCTTCTGGATCATCAGAACCGGCCACCTGGGCCCCAACTTCATTTACATTTCTCTCTCTCTACCAATATTTCACTCTCTACACCGACCTTTCTCTGTTTCTGTACACAGCACTGAAGGATTACATCAAATGAATATATCTTACATTCTCCCTTTAAATCCATTCCATCAATCTCACTCTCTACAACCTTGTCCCTCTCTGCAGCCCTCCCTCTGTCTGCATATCTAAGCCTCTCTCCCTCTGTCTCTCTCCCAGTGTCACAGATAGCAGGAGGGAGAGATATAGAGAGGAGCACAGAGAGAGAGACACAGAGAACAACCCTGGCTCCTCCAATTTCCCAGAGATGAAATGAAGGGATAACTTCTGCACATCTACTCTGTCTCATCGAATACACTCAGTGAAGGTACAGCACGGGTTCGATACAGAGTACAGCTCCGTTTAAGCATTCCCTGGAGTGTCGGATGAATCCGGGTCACTCACTGTGCCTGGCTCAGGCTCAAGACTCACCTGTCTCAATTACTGAGACGCTCCTGTATCACTTGCCTGAATATAAGCGGATGCCAGATTTGGGAGCGGGACAGACACACAGAATTTGTACCACTGATCATGTGGAGGATAAGCATCAGTAATCCCTCAGAGAATCAGAACAGACCAGCGAAACTCAGAAAAGGAAACTTCTGTTGAATTTGAGAGACTTGCATTGTGGAATGTTTTAGTATTTGGTGAGAATGTTGAGCCAGTGAAATTTTGCCCCTTTGGGATGAATAGATACTATATGACTTTATTACAAAAGTAAGGTGCCGTGTGTACTGTAAATATGGAATGAAATAACAATGTAACTGATCAATTTTCAGCTGAATACTATAACGACAGTTTGAGTCATGGAGTCATCGAGTTATACAGCACAGAAACAGGCCCTTCGGCCCATCGTGTCCGTGCCCACCATCAAGCACATTCCTGTTCTCATCCCATTTTCCAGAACTTGGCCCGGAGCCTTGTATGCTATGGCATTTCAAGTGCTCATCGAAATACTTCTTAAATGTTGTGAGGGTTCCTGCCTCTACTACCCCTTCAGGCAGAGCGTTCCAGATTCCAAGCACCCTCAGGGTGAAAGAAATTGTCCTCAAATCCCCTTTAAACCTCCTGCCCCTTACCCTTAAATCTGTGCCCCCTGGTTGTTCACCCCTCCGCAAAGGGAAAAAGTTTCTTCCTATCTAACCTATCAATTCCCCTCAAAATTTTGTCGACCTCAATCATGTGCCCCCTCAGCCTTCTCTGCTCGAAGGAAAACAAACCCAGCCTATCCAGTCTCTCTTCATAGCTGAAATGCTTCAGCCCAGGCAACATCCTGGTGTATCTCCGCTGCACCCTCTCCAGTGCAATCACACCCTTCCTATAGTGTCGTGACGAGAACTGTACACAGTACTCCAGCTGTGGTCGAACTAGTGTTTTATACAGCTCCATCATAACCTCCCTGCTCTTATATCCTATTCCTCGGCTAATAAAGGAAAGTATCCCATATGCCTTCCTAACCACCTTATCTACCTGTGCTGCTGCCTTCAGTGATCTGTGGACAAGTACACCAAGGTCCCTCTGATACTCTGTACTTCCTGTGGTCCTACCATCCATTATATATTCCCTTGCCTTGTTCGTCCTCACAAAGTGCATCACCTCACACTTCTCAGGATTAAATTCCATTTGCCACTGCTCCGCCCATCTTACCTGCCCACCTGTATCATCCTGTAATCAGAGGCTTTCCACCTCACTATTTACGACACCACCAATTTTTGTGTTGTCTATAAACTTACTGATCATACATCCTATATTCACATCTAAATAATTAATGTGCACTACCAACAGCAAGGGCCCCAGCACTGATCCCTGAGTACACCACTGGTCAGTTAAACCTGCTATGCTGTGAGAATGCACATAAGACACGATGGGATGAAGTCAAAGTGGACAGTGTTTTATTTGTGAGCTTGATCTTTGTGGGAGGACAAGTGTTAAGTCAGCTAAAAAATATTAAATTGTCACTTCGCATGTCCAAGTAAACACTCAACAGACGTGGGTCTGGAATGACATATGTGCTGCATTCCTAAGACAAGATATTGACAGTAAATGACCAAAGGACTGGAATTACAAGAAGGCAGGATATGGAGAATAAAATGGAGTATTTTAATGGCAAAAAATCAGGTACAGGCGAGGCTTGGAATGTAGAAGCAAATGCAATGTGTGTGTGTGGTGGTCCAGGCAGTATCGGAACAGATATTGATCACACACAGTGATTGATCATGCAGCGAAAGACCCGAACACTGAGCCCGGTGACATGGTGCACGAGGGGACAGTGAGGGACAGTCCTGGATATAAGGGGGTCCCTTTCCTTTATCTGTCACTGCAGTCCAGATAGCTGGCAATTGGAAGAAGATCCCTCCTGAACGACTGATCATCGATCAGTGAGAACGTGATGAGATTAAATACACAGACCAGGTCAGAGTTAGTGGGGATCATTTGCAGCATTGATTTTTCCAGGAATATTCACTGGGATTTTAGTGCCAATTTACTGGAATTCTATGTAACCTAACTTGCGTGTAATCTTTAATCTTGTAGTGCATGTGTAATGCTTAATTTCTGAAAGCCATACTGAGTAAAGCTTATGGTGCTCCACCAAACTCAAGATTGTTGGTATTTATTACTTGAACGGCTCGAATCTGTAGTTAAGTTGGACAAGTCCTGTGAATAATTGCTTTTAAGTTGTTTGTCCTACCGTACTAGTGCAAATCGATTAACAGCATCCCATCATATAATCTACACTGCTGTCTATATTGTCTGAATACAGAAATAAAGTAGCCACAAATTATGCTATTCATTGTGGGGCAGACAGGTGAAGTGTTTATTTTGTCTGTGATTTCACTCGACCCCGAATGATGACCAACATGGTGGGAGAGAGTGATAGACAGAGAGAGATGGACAGAAGTAGAGTAACAGAGAGATAGAAACGGAGAGAGAACAGAGAGATAGTGAGGGATAGACACAGAAGCAGAGCGATAGATAATGCCAGGAGAACCTGAGACACTTTAGAAGCAGGGGGACGGAGAGACAGGCTGTGTGGAGACACTGGGGTAACATTCCACAAAGACAGGGTAGATGCAGGTAAGATGTTTCTCCTGGTTGAGGAGTCTAGAACCAGGGGGCACGATTTCAAAATATGGGGGAAGTCACTTGGGCAGAGATGAGGAGCAATGTCATTACACAGGAGGGTTGTGAATCTTTGGATTTCTCTACTCCAGAGGGCTGTGGAAGCTCAGTCATTGAGTATGTTTAAAGCAGAGATTGACAGATTTCTAAATACCAATGACACAAAGGGATATGAGGATAGTCTGGGAAAAACACATTGAAGTGGATGATCAGCCATGATCGTCTTGAATGGTGGAGCAGGCTCGATGGGCTGAATGGCATACTCCTGTTCCGATCTTCCCAAGCTGCTGAAATAGTTTCTCCCAAACTACTCCATCAGTTCCCCTTAATATCTCAACAACTGTGATCAAATCACCTTGATCCTCCTAAATTCCAGGGAATAAATCCCTAGTTTGTGTAATATCACCTCGTAATTCAACCCTTGGAGTCCAGTTATCATTCTGGTAAATCTACACTACACTCAAATGGACACGGACCCCTCAAGTCTCTTTGGAACTCCAGTGTTTCTAGTATTTCACCATTTATAAAGTACTCCGTTCTAGTCTTTTTTATTGCCATTGAACTCAATCTACCACAGTTTTATCCATTCACTTCAGATATGAATATCTCTTTGTAATGTTATGCTTCCAGCTACACTGCTTACAATGATTCCTATTTTTGCGTCATTGGCAAACTGTTGCATTCTCCCACATCATCTTAAATCGTTAATAAATAGAGCAAAACTGAGACACACATGGGCTTTGCACTAGTAGACAGGAGTGAATCATTCCATCTTGGAGGTTTTTTAATTCCAGATTTATGTTTTTTTTTTGGAAAAAACTGAATTCAAATACACAACAGCCCAGTGTGGGTTTTGAACTCCTGCTTTTTCAATCATCAGCTCAGGCTTTCAAATTTAAACCCATAAAAAGGAGATTAATTTTCCTACTGCTCTTATCTGACTGAACAATGAACAGAGAACAATGCAGCACAGGAACAGGCTATTCGGCCCTCCAAGCCTGCGCTGATCTTGATACCTGCCTAAACTAACACCTTCTGCACTTCCGGGGTCCGTATCCCTCTATTCCTTTCCTATTCATATCTCTCTTAAACGTTGCTATCGTACCTGCTTCCACCACATCCCCTGGCAGCAAGTTCCAGGCACTCACCACCCTCTGTGTAAGGAACTTGCCCCGTACATCCCCTCTAAACTTTGCCCCTCGCACCTTAAACCTATGTCCCCTAGTAACTGACTCTTCCACCCTGGGAAAAAGCTTCTGACTATCCACTCTGTCCATGCCGCTCATAACTTTGTAAATCTCTATCATGTCACCCCTCCATCTCCATCGTTTCAATGAAAACAATCCTAGTTTTTCCAACTTCTCCTCATAGCTAATGCCCTCCAGATCAGGCAACATCCTGGTAAACCTCCTCTGTACCCTCTCCAAAGCCTCCACGTCCTTCTGGTAGTGTGGCGACCAGAATTGCACGCAATATTCTAAGTGTGGCCGAACTAAGGTTCTGTACAGCTGCAACACGACTTGCCAATTTTTATACTCTATGCCCCGACCGATGAAGGCAAGCATGTCGTATGCCTTTTTGACTACCTTATGCACCTGCGTTGCCACTTTCAGTGACCTGTGGACCTGTACGCCCATATCTCTCTGCCTGTCAATACTCCTAAGGGTTCTGCCATTTACTGTATACCTCCCACCTGCATTAGACCTTCCAAAATGCATTATCTCACATTTGTCCGGATTAAACTCCATCTACCATTTCTCCGCCCAAGTCTCCACCCGATCTATATCCTGCTGTATCCTTTGACAATCGTCATTATCCGCAACTCCACCAACCTTTGTGTCATCCGCAAACTTACTAATCAGACCAGCTACATTTTCGTCCAAATCATTTATATATACTACAAACAGCAAAGGTCCCAGCACTGATCCCTGCGGAGCACCACTAGTCACATCCCTCCATTCAGGAAAACACCCATCCACTGTTACCCTCTGTCTTCTGTGACTGAGCCAGTTCTGTATACATCTTGCCAGCTCACCATTGATCCCGTGTGACTTCACCTTTTGCATCAGTCTGCCATGCGGGACCTTGTCAAAGACTTTACTAAAGTCCATATAGACAACATCCACTGCCCTTCCCTCATCAATCATCTTCGTCACGTCCTCAAAAACCTCAATGAAATTAGTAAGACACGACCTCCCCTTCACAAAACCATGCAGTCTCTCGCTAATAAATTCGTTTGTTTCCAAATGGGACTAAATCCTGTCCTGAAGAATCCTCTCTAATAGTTTCCCTACCAATGACATAAGGCTCACCGGCCTATAATTTCCTGGATTAACCTTGCCACCCTTCTTAAATAAAGGAACAACATTGGCTATTCCAGTCCTCTGGGACCTCACCTGTCGCCAATGAGGATGCAAATATTTCTGTCAAGGCCCCAGCAATTTCTTCCCTTGCCTCCTCCCTCAGTTTTCTAGGGTAGATCCCATCAGGCCCTGGGGACTTATCTACCTTAATGCTTTGCAAGACACCCAACACATCCTCCTTTTTGATAATGAGATGACTGAGACTATCTGCACTCCCTTCCCTCGGCTCATCATCCACCAAGTCCATTTCCTTGTTGAATACGGATGCAAAGTAGTCATTTAGCACCTCACCCATTTCCTCTGGCTCCACGCAGAGATTCCCATCTCTGTCCTTGAGTGGGCCAACCCTTTCCCTGGTTACCCTCTTGCTCTTTATCTATGTATAAAAAGCCTTGGGATTTTCCTTAATCCAGTTTGCCAATGACTTTTCATGACCCCTTTTAGCCCTCCTAACTCCTTGCTTAAGTTCCTTCCGACTGTCTTTATATTCCTCAAGTACTTCATCTATTCCTAGCCTTCAAGCACGTGCACATGATTCCTTTTTCTTTTTGACTAGGCTCACAATATCCCGTGTTATCCAAGCTTCTCGAAACTTGCCAAACCTGTCTTTCTTCCGCATTGGAACATGCTGGTCCTGGATTCCAATCAGCTGACGTTTGAAAGTCTCCCATATGTCAGATGTTGATTTACCCTCAAACAGCCGCCCCCATTCTAAATTCTTCAGTTCGTGCCTAATATTGTTATAATTAGCCTTCCCCCAATTTAGCACCTTCACCCGAGGACTACTCTTATCCTTATCCATAAGTACCTTAAACCTTATGGAATTATGGTCACTGCTCCCAAAAAACTCCCCCACTGAAACTACGACCACCTGGCCGGGCTCATTCCCCAATACCAGGTCCAGAATGGCCGCATCCCTAGTTGGACTATCTACATACTGTTTCAAGAAGCCCTCCTGGATGCTCCTCACAAATCCTGCCCCATCCAAGCCCCTAGCACTAAGTGAGTCCCAGTCAATATTGGGGAAGTTAAAATCACCCACCACCACAACCCTGTTACCTTTACATCTTTCCAAAATCTGTCTGCATATCTGCTCCTCTACCTCCTGCTGGTATTTGGGAGGCTTGTAGTAAACCCCCAACATCGTGACTGCCCCCTTCCTATTCCTGAGCTCCACCCATATTGCCTCGCTGCATGACCCCTCTGAGGTGTCCTCCCGCAGGACCGCTGTGATATTCTCCTTAACCAGTAATGCAACTCCCCCACCCCTTTTACATCCCCCTCTATCCCGCCTGAAGCTTCTAAAGCCAGGAACATTTAACTGCCAATCCTGCCCTTCCCTCAACCAAGTCTCTGTAATAGCAACAACATCATATTTCCAAGCACTAATGCAAGCTCTAAGTTCATCTGCCTTACCTGTTATATTTCTCACATTGAAACAAACGCACTTCAGACCACCAGTCCCGCTGTGCTCAGCAACATCTCGCTGCCTGCTCTTCCGCTTAGTCCCTCTGACCTTATTTACTGTGTCCTCTTCATTTATTTCACTAGCTGTCCTACTGCTCTGGTTCCCACCCCCTGCCACATTAGTTTAAACCCTCCTGAGTGACGCTAGCAAACCTTGCAGCCAGGATATTTGTGCCCCTCCAGTTTAGATGCAACCCGTCCTTCTTGTACAGGTCCCATCTGCCCCTGAAGAGAGCCCAATGGTCCAGATATCTGAAACCCTCCTTTCTACACCATGAGATCCACCATCGTGGAAGCAGAAGACCCTGCGTGAGCGACGCGGGGACGACATAGAAGAGAGACAGAGAGAACGGAACGCCTGGCCTGCGTTAACTCTCCCTTTTTCGGGTAATATCCTTTGTATTCTGTGACTAAGACAGTGAAAGGTCAGAGGAACCTAGTGCGTGTGCTTATGAATTCTAGCTAGTTTTGTTATTAACTGTATAACTCAGGGGAGTCGGATGTTTTTGTCTAACTAGGTGTATAAGCCTTATTTTTACATTGTACAACAAGGTGAATAACGTAAATTGATCGTTAAAGAAAGGACTGAGTTCCCCCTCTTTGTACTAAGCCAGTAACTTTAGCTGTGGACGAGGGGGAGTTGACTCCACTCCATGGTTAACAGTTGATATTCTGTTCACAGTAGGGGTATTAGAGGGAGGTCTGTTCACGGGAGGGTTATTAGATGATATTCGGTTCACAGGAGGGGTATTAGAGGGGAGTTTGTTCACAGGAGGTGCATTAGATGGGGGACTGTTTGCTGAAGGGGTATTAGAGGGAGGTCTGTTCACGGGAGGGGTATTAGATGATATTATGTTCACAGGAGGGGTATTAGATGGGATTCTGTTCACAGGAGGGGTATAAGATGGGGGTCTGTTCACAGGAGGGGTATAAGATGGGGGTCTGTTCACAGGAGAGGTAGAAGATTGGAGTCTGTTCACAGGAGGGCTATTTGAGGGAAGTCTGCTCACAGGAGCGGTGTTAGATGGGATTCTGTTCACAGGAGCGGTGTTAGATGGGATTCTGTTCACAGGAGGGGTATAAGATGGGCCTTTGTTCACAGGAGGGGTAGAAGATACGAGTTTGTTCACAGGAGGGATATTAGAGGGGAGTCTGTTCACAGGAGGGGAATTAGATGGGAGTCTGTTCACAGGAGGGTATTAGAGGGAAATCGTTTCACAGGATGGGTATTAGATGGGGGTCTGTTCACAGGAGGGGTATAAGATGGGGGTCTGTTCGCAGGAGAGGTAGAAGATTGGAGTCTGTTCACAGGAGGGCTATTAGAGAGAAGTCTGTTCACAGGAGGGGTATTAGAGGGAAGTCTGTTCACAGGAGGGGTATAAGATGGGGGTCTGTTCACAGGAGGGGTATAAGATGGGGGTTTGTTAACAGGAGTGGTATAAGATGGGGGTCTGTTCACAGGAGGGGTATGAGAAGGGGGTCTGTTCACAGGAGAGGTAGAAGATTGGAGTCTGTTCACAGGAGGGCTATTAGAGAGAAGTCTGTTCACAGGAGGGGTATTAGATGGGGGCCTGTTCGCAGGAGTGGTATTAGAGGGAAGTCTGTTCACAGAAGGGGTATTAGAGGGAAGTCTGTTCACAGGAGGGGTATTAGATGGGGGCCTGTTCGCAGGAGTGGTATTAGAGGGAAGTCTGTTCACAGGAGGGTTATTAGATGGGGGCCTGTTCGCAGGAGTGGTATTCGAGGGAAATCTGTTCACAGGAGGGGTATTAGAGAGAAGCCTGTTCACAGGAGTGGTATTAGAGGGAAGTCTGTTCACAGGAGTGGTATTAGAGGGAAGTCTGTTCACAGGAGGGGTATTAGATGGGGGCCTGTTCGCAGGAGTGGTATTAGAGGGATGTCTGTTCACATGAGGGGTATTCGACGGAAGTCAGTTCACAGGAAGGGTATTAGAGGGATGTCTGTTCGCAGTCGGGGTATTAGAGGCGCCTCTGTTCACAGGAGGTGCAGTAGATGGGAGTCTGTTCACAGGAGTGGTATTAGAGGGAAGTCTGTTCACAGGAGGGGTATTAGATGGGGGCCTGTTCGCAGGAGTGGTATTAGAGGGAAGTCTGTTCACAGGAGGGGTATTAGATGGGGGTCTGTTCGCAGGAGTGGCATTAGATGGGGCCTGTTCGCAGGAGTGGTATTAGAGGGAAGTCTGTTCACAGTCGGGGTATTAGAGGGAAGTCTGTTCACAGGAAGGGTATTAGAGGGATGTCTGTTCACGGGAGGGGTATTAGATGGGGGCCTGTTCGCAGGAGTGGTATTAGAGGGAAGTCTGTTCGAAGGAGGTGTATTAGATGGGGTTCTAGGAGCAGGAGGATTATTGGAGGGAACTCTGCTCAAAGGTTTATTAGATGGTGCTCTGTTCACAGGAGGGGTATTAGATGGGGGTCTGGTAGCAGGAGGGTTATTAGAGGGAACTCTGCTCACATGTGTATTAGATGGGAGCTTGCTCACAGGAGGGGTATTAGATGGGGTTCTGTTCACAGGAGGGGTATTAGATGGGATTCTGTTCACAGGAGGGGTATAAGATGGGGGTGTGTTCACAGGAGGGGTATAAGATGGGGGTCTGTTCACAGGAGAGGTAGAAGATTGGAGTCTGTTCACAGGAGGGCTATTTGAGGGAAGTCTGCTCACAGGAGCGGTGTTAGATGGGATTCTGTTCACAGGAGCGGTGTTAGATGGGATTCTGTTCACAGGAGGGGTATAAGATGGGCCTTTGTTCACAGGAGGGGTAGAAGATACGAGTTTGTTCACAGGAGGGATATTAGAGGGGAGTCTGTTCACAGGAGGGGAATTAGATGGGAGTCTGTTCACAGGAGGGTATTAGAGGGAAATCGTTTCACAGGATGGGTATTAGATGGGGGTCTGTTCACAGGAGGGGTATAAGATGGGGGTCTGTTCGCAGGAGAGGTAGAAGATTGGAGTCTGTTCACAGGAGGGCTATTAGAGAGAAGTCTGTTCACAGGAGGGGTATTAGAGGGAAGTCTGTTCACAGGAGGGGTATAAGATGGGGGTCTGTTCACAGGAGGGGTATAAGATGGGGGTTTGTTAACAGGAGTGGTATAAGATGGGGGTCTGTTCACAGGAGGGGTATGAGAAGGGGGTCTGTTCACAGGAGAGGTAGAAGATTGGAGTCTGTTCACAGGAGGGCTATTAGAGAGAAGTCTGTTCACAGGAGGGGTATTAGATGGGGGCCTGTTCGCAGGAGTGGTATTAGAGGGAAGTCTGTTCACAGAAGGGGTATTAGAGGGAAGTCTGTTCACAGGAGGGGTATTAGATGGGGGCCTGTTCGCAGGAGTGGTATTAGAGGGAAGTCTGTTCACAGGAGGGTTATTAGATGGGGGCCTGTTCGCAGGAGTGGTATTCGAGGGAAATCTGTTCACAGGAGGGGTATTAGAGAGAAGCCTGTTCACAGGAGTGGTATTAGAGGGAAGTCTGTTCACAGGAGTGGTATTAGAGGGAAGTCTGTTCACAGGAGGGGTATTAGATGGGGGCCTGTTCGCAGGAGTGGTATTAGAGGGATGTCTGTTCACATGAGGGGTATTCGACGGAAGTCAGTTCACAGGAAGGGTATTAGAGGGATGTCTGTTCGCAGTCGGGGTATTAGAGGCGCCTCTGTTCACAGGAGGTGCAGTAGATGGGAGTCTGTTCACAGGAGTGGTATTAGAGGGAAGTCTGTTCACAGGAGGGGTATTAGATGGGGGCCTGTTCGCAGGAGTGGTATTAGAGGGAAGTCTGTTCACAGGAGGGGTATTAGATGGGGGTCTGTTCGCAGGAGTGGCATTAGATGGGGCCTGTTCGCAGGAGTGGTATTAGAGGGAAGTCTGTTCACAGTCGGGGTATTAGAGGGAAGTCTGTTCACAGGAAGGGTATTAGAGGGATGTCTGTTCACGGGAGGGGTATTAGATGGGGGCCTGTTCGCAGGAGTGGTATTAGAGGGAAGTCTGTTCGAAGGAGGTGTATTAGATGGGGTTCTAGGAGCAGGAGGATTATTGGAGGGAACTCTGCTCAAAGGTTTATTAGATGGTGCTCTGTTCACAGGAGGGGTATTAGATGGGGGTCTGGTAGCAGGAGGGTTATTAGAGGGAACTCTGCTCACATGTGTATTAGATGGGAGCTTGCTCACAGGAGGGGTATTAGATGGGGTTCTGTTCACAGGAGGGGTATTAGATGGGAGTCTGCTCACAGGAGGGGTATTAGATGGGGTTCTGTTCGAAGGAGGGGTATTAGATGGGTTCTGTTGACAGGAAGGTTAATAGATGGGGATCTGTTCGCAGGAGGGATATTAGATGGGAGTCTGTTCGCAGGAGGGTATTAGATGGGTGTCAGTTCACAGGAGTGGTATTAGATGGGGGTCTGTTCACAGGAGGGTTATTAGATGGGAGTCAGTTCGCAGGAGGGGTATTAGATGCGGGTCTGTTCGCAGGAAGGATATTAGATGGGGGTCTGTTCGCAGGAGGAGTATTAGATGGGGATCTTTTCGCAGGATGGGTATTAGATCGGGGTCTGTTCGCAGGAGGGGTATTAGATGGGGAGGGGCCTGTTGCAGGGAGGAATTTGCACAGCGGGGGAAATATTGCAGTGTAAATTAATTGTGGGGGTAGCTTTTCAGGGGGGTGGAAGTGGAATTTGCATAAGGAAAGAATTGGTTGGGGTGGTTTATCGGGGGGGATATTTTTCGGAGGGGAGAGAAATATTTGCCGTGGGGATGATACAAAGAAAGAGAGAAAGTGAAAGAGAGAAATAGAAATCAGAGAAAGTGAAAGAGAGAGACAGAGAAAGTCGGAAAGGGGCAGCAAAGAGAGAGATCAGAGGGAAAGAGAAAGAGAGGGACAAAGTTACAAAGTGGCAAAAAAAGTTAGAAAAAGCAGACAAAAAGAGAGAGAGTGAGAGAGAGAGAGAGAGAGAGAGAGAGAGAGAGAGAGAGAGAGAGAGAGAGAGAGAGAGAGAGAGAGAGAGAGAGAGAGAGAGAGAGAGAGAGAGAGAGAGAGAAGGGAAAGTCGGAAAGGGGCAAAGCCAAAGAGAGAAAACAGAGAAAGGGAGAGAAGGAGAAAAAGAAGAGAAGGAGGGAGAGAAAGCAGAGAAAGAGTGAGAGTAAGCAGAGAAAGACAGAGAGAAAGTCGGAAAGTCTCTCAGTCTTTCTCTCTCTGTCTCTCCATCAGTCTCCCCCCCCCCCGTCCCCCCATCACTCCCTCTCTCTCCTTCTATCTCACTGTCTCTCTCTCTATCCCTCCATCTGTCCTTCCCTCCCTGTCACTCCATCTCCCTCCTTCTCTCTCTGCCTCTCACTCTGTCCCTCGATCTGTCTTTCCCTCCCTGTCACTCGCTCTCTCTCCTTCCACCTCTGCCTCTCTCTCTATGTCCCTCCATCTGTCTTTCCTTCTCTGTCTCTCCCTCTCTCTCCTTCTATCTCTGTCTCACTCTCTCTCTCTCTTTCCATCTGTCTTTCCCTCCCTGTCACTCCCTCTCCCTCCTTCCAGTGCCTACTACCAGTGCCACGTGATAGTCAGAGTAAAAATGAAAGAATAGTCAGGATGAATGCGTGGCTTGAGAGATGGTGCAGGAAGGAGGGGTTCAGATTTTTGGGACATTGGGACCGGTTCTGGGGGAGGTGGGACTGTTACAAATTGGATGGTCTACACCTGGGCCGGACTGGAACCAATGTCCTTGGAGGTGCTTTTGCTAACGCTGTTGGGGAGGGTTTAAACTAATGTGGCAGGGGGATGGGAACCAATTGAGGTCAGTTGACAGTAAGGAGGTAGTAACAAAAGCCTGTAAGGAACTATATAATGAAGTCAGTGTGACTAAGGGGAAGAGCAGGCAGGGAGCAGATGATGAATATAAAGGGACTGGTGGTCTGAGGTGCATTTGTTTTAATGCAAGAAGTGTAGTTGGTAAGGCAGATGAACTTAGGGCTTGGATTGGTACCTGGGAGTATGACGTTATTGCTATTACTGATACTTGGTTGAGGGAAGGGCATGATTGGCAACTAAATATCCCAGGATATCGATGCTTCAGGCGGGATAGAGAGGGAGGTAAAAGGGGTGGAGGAGTTGCATTACTGGTCAAAGAGGATATCACAGCTGTGCTGAAGGAGGGCACTATGGAGGACTCGAGCAGTGAGGCAATATGGACAGAACTCAGAAATAGGAAGGGTGCGGTAACAATGTTGGGGCTGTACTACAGGCCTCCCAACAGCAAGCGTGAGATAGAGGTACAAATATGTAAACAGATTATGGAAAGATGTAGGAGCAACAGGGTGGTGGTGATAGGAGATTTTAATTTTCCCAACATTGACTGGGATTCGCTTAGTGTTCGAGGTCCAGATGAAGCAGAATTTGTAAGGAGCATCCAGGAGGGTTTTCTAGAGCAGTATGTAAATAGTCCAACTCGGGAAGGGGCCATACTGGACCTGGTGTTGGGGAATGAGCCCGGCCAGGTTGTTGAAGTTTCAGTAGGGGACTACTTTGGGAATAGTGATCACAATTCCGTAAGCTTTAAAATACTCATGGACAAAGACGAGAGTGGTCCTAAAGGAAGAGTGTTAAATTGGGGGAAGGCCAACTATACCAAAATTCGGCAGGAGCTGGGAAATGTAGATTGGGAGCAGCTGTTTGAAGGTAAATCCACATGTGATATGTGGGAGGCTTTTAAAGAGAGGTTGATTAGCGTGCAGGAGAGACATGTTCCTGTGAAAATGAGGGATAGAAATGGCAAGATTAGGGAACCATGGATGACAGGTGAAATTGTGAGACTAGCTAAGAGGAAAAAGGAAGCATACATAAGGTCTAGGCGGCTGATGAAAGACGAAGCTTTGAAAGAATATCGGGAATGTAGGACCAATCTGAAACGAGGAATTAAGAGGGCTAAAAGGGGTCATGAAATATCTTTAGCAAACAGGGTTAAGGAAAATCCCAAAGCCTTTTATTCATATATAAGGAGAAAGAGGGTAACTAGAGAAAGGATTGGCCCACTAAAGGACAAAGGAGGAATGTTATGCTTGGACTCAGAGAAAATGGGTGAGATTCTAAACGAGCACTTTGCATCGGTATTCACCGAGGAGAGGGACATGACGGATGTTGAGGTTAGGAACAGATGTTCGATTACTCTAGGTCAAGTCGGCATAAGGAGGGAGGAAGTGTTGGGTATTCTAAAGGGCATTAAGGTGGACAAGTCCCCAGGTCCGGATGGGATCTATCCCAGGTTACTGAGGGAAGTGAGAGAGGAAATAGCTGGGGCCTTAACAGATATCTTTGCAGCATCCTTAAACACGGGTGAGGTCCCGGAGGACTGGAGAATTGCTAATGTTGTCCCCTTGTTTAAGAAGGGTAGCAGGGATAATCCAGGTAATTATAGACCGGTGAGCCTGACGTCAGTGGTAGGGAAGCTGCTGGAGAAGATACTGAGGGATAGGATCTATTCCCATTTGGAAGAAAATGGGCTCATCAGTGATAGGCAACATGGTTTTGTGCAGGGAAGGTCATGTCTTACCAACTTAATAGAATTCTTTGAGGAAGTGACAAAGTTGATTGATGAGGGAAGGGCTGTCGATGTCATATACATGGACTTCAGTAAGGCGTTTGATAAGGTTCCCCATGGCAGGCTGATGGAGAAAGTGAAGGCGCTTGGGGTCCAAGGTGTACTAGCTCGATGGATAAAGAACTGGCTGGGCAACAGGAGACAGAGAGTAGCAGTAGAAGGGAGTTTCTCAAAACGGAGACGTGTGACCAGTGGTGTTCCACAGGGATCCGTGCTGGGACCACTGTTGTTTGTGATATACATTAATGATTTGGAGGAAAGTATAGGTGGACTGATTAGCAAATTTGCAGACGACACTAAGATTGGTGGAGTAGCAGATAGTGAAGGGGACTGTCAGAGAATACAGCAGAATATAGATCGATTGGAGAGTTGGGCAGAGAAATGGCAGATGGAGTTCAATCAGGGCAAATGCGAGGTGATGCATTTTGGAAGATCCAATTCAAGAGTGAACTATCCAGTAAATGGAAAAGTCCTGGGGAAAATTGATGTCCAGAGAGATTTGGGTGTTCAGGTCCACTGTTTCCTGAAGGTGGCAACGCAGGTAAATAGAGTGGTCAATAAGGCATACGGCATGCTTTCCTTCATCGGACGGGGCATTGAGTACAAAAGTTGGCAGGTCATGTTACAGTTGTATAGGACTTTGGTTCGGCCACATTTGGAATACTGCGTACAGTTCTGGTCGCCACATTATCAAAAGGATGTGGATGCTTTGGAGAGGGTGCAGAGGAGGTTCACAAGGATGTTGCCTGGTATGGAGGGCGCTAGCTATGAAGAGAGGTTGAGCAGATTAGGATTATTTTCATTAGAAAGACGGAGGTTGAGGGGGGACCTGATTGAGGTGTACAAAATCATGAGAGGTATAGACAGGGTGGATAGCAAGAGGCTTTTTCCCAGAGTGGGGGTTTCAATTACTAGAGGACACGAGTTCAAAGTGAAAGGGGAAAAGTTTAGGGGGGATATGCGTGGAAAGTTCTTTACGCAGAGGGTGGTGGGCACCTGGAACGCATTGCCAGCGGAGGTGGTAGATGCGGGCACGATGGATTCTTTTAAGATGTATCTAGACAGATACATGAATGGGCAAGAAGAAAAGAGATACAGAACCTTAGAAAATAGGCGACATGTTTAGAGAGAGGATCTGGATCGGCGCAGGCTTGGAGGGCCGAAGGGCCTGTTCCTGTGCTGTAATTATCTTTGTTCTTTGTTCTTTGTTCTCTCTCTGACTCTCTCTCTCTGTCTCTCCAACTGCCTTTCCCTCTGTGTCTCTCCCACTCTCTACTTTTATCTCTGTCTCTCCCTGCCCCTCCTTCTATCTCTGTCTCCCTCTCTCTCTAACTCTCCATCTGTCCTTCCCTCCCTGTCACTCCATCTCTCTCCTTCTCTCTCTGTCTCTCACTTTGTCCCTCCATCTGTCTTTCCCTCTCTGTCTCTCCCACTCTCTCCTTCCATCTCTGCCTCTCTCTCTCTGCCTCTCCATCTGTCTTTCCCTCTCTGTCTCTCCCTCTCTCTGCTTCTATCTCTATCTCTCTCTCTCTCTCTCTACCCCTCCATCTGACCTTCCCTCCCTGTCACTCCATCTCTCTCCCTGTGTCTCTCTTTCCGTTTCTCCATCTGTCATTCCCTCCCTAACACTCCCTCTCTCTCCTTCTATATATGTCTCGATCTCCCTGTCTCTCCATCTGTCTTTCATTCTCTGTCTCTCCCTCTCTCACCTTTTCTCTCTCTCCTTGCCTCTCTCTCTCTGTCTCTCTCTCTGTCCCTCCATCTGACTTTCCCTCCCTGACACTTCCTCTCTCTCCTTCTACCTCTGTCTCTCTCTCTCTCTCTCTATCCCTCCATCTGTCCTTCCCTCACTGACACTCCCACTCTCTCATTCTATCTCTGTCTCTCTCTTTCTATCCCTCCATCTGTCCTTCCCTCCCTGTCACTCCATCTATCTCCTTCTCTCTCTATCTCTCACTTTGTCCCTCCATCTGTCTTTCTCTCCATGGAACCCCGACTCTCTCCTTCCAACCCTGCCTCTCTCTCTCTCTATCCCTCCATCTGTCTTTCCCTACCTGACACTCCCTCTCTCTCCTTCTGTCTCTCTCTCTCTCTCTGTCCCTCCATCTGTCGTTCCCTCTCTCTCTCTCCCTCTCTCTCCATCTCTCTTTGTCGCTCTCTCTCTGTCATGCTCTCTCTGTTTCTCTCTCTATCCCTCCATCTGTCCTTCCCTCCGTCACTCCATCTCTCTCCTTCTCTCTCCGTCTCTCACTCTGTCCCTCGATCTGTCTTTCACTCCCTGTCACCCCCTCTCTCTCCTTCCACCTCTGCGGCCCTCTCTCTGTCTCTTCATCTGTCTTTGCCTCTCTGTCACTCCCTCTCTCTCCTTCTCTCTCTGTCTCTCACTCTGTCCCTCGATCTGTTCTCCTCCCTGACACTCCCTCTCTCTCCTTCGATCTCTGTCTCTCTCTCTCACTATCCCTCCATCTGTCCTTCCCTCCCTGTCACTCCATCTCTCTCCTTCTCTCTCTGTCTCTCACGTTGTCCCTCCATCTGTCTTTCCCTCTCTGTCTGTCCCTCTCTTTCCGCTCTCTGTCTTTCTCTTTCTGTCTCTCCATCAGTCTCACCCTTCCCCCCATCACTCCCTCTCTCTCCTTCCATCTCTGCCTCTCTTTCTCTTTGTCCCTCTATCTGCCTTTCCCTCTCCGTCTCTCCCTCTCTCTCCTTCTCTCTCTGTCTCTGTCTTTCCATCTGTCTTTTCCTCTCTGTCTCTCCCTCTCTCTCCTTCTCTCTCTGTCTCTCTGTCTCTGTCTCTCCATCTATCTTCCCCGCCCCATGTCACTCCCTCTCTCTCCTTCTATCTCTCTCTCTTCCTCTCTCTCTGTCTCCCTCTCTGTCCCTCCATCTGTCTTTCCCTCACTGACACTCCCACTCTCTCCATCTATCTCTGTCACTCTCTTTCGATCCCTCCATCTGTCGTTCCCTCCTTGTCACTCCATCTATCTCCTTCTCTCTCTAACTCTCACTTTGTCCCTCCATCTGTCTTTCTCTCCCAGGAACCCCCACTCTCTCCTTCCAAACCTGCCTCTCTCTCTCTCTGTCCCTCCATCTGTCTTTCCCTACCTGACACTCCATCTCTCTCCTTCTGTCTCTGTACCTCTCTCTGTCCCTCTCTCTGTCCCTCCATCTGTCTTTCCCTCTCTGTCTCTCCATCTCTCTCCATCTCTCTCTGTATCTCTCTCTCTGTCTCACGGTCTGTCTTTCCCTCTCTGTATCTTCATCTCTCTCCTTCTCTCTGTCTCTCACTCTGTCCCTCCATCCCTCTTTCCCTTCAATACACTCCATCTCTCTCCTTCTTTCCCTCTCTGCACTCTCTCTGTCTCTCTGTCCCTCCATTTGTCTTTCCCTCTCTGTCTCTCTCCTTCTATCTCTGTCTCTGCCTGTCTCGCTGTCTCTCTCTCTGTCCCTCCATATGTCTTTCCCTCTTTCTCTCCCTCTCTCTCCTTCTTTCTCTGTCTCTCTCCATGTCCCTCCATCTGTCTTTCCTTGCTGTCTCTCACTCTCTCTCCTTCTATCTCTGTCTCTCTCTCTCTCTGTCTTTCCATCTGTCTTTCCCTCCCTGTCACTCCGTCTTTCTCCTTCTCTCTCTGTCTCTCTCTCTCTGTCTCTCCAACTGCCTTTCCCTCTGTGAATCTCCCACTCTCTACTTCTATCTCTGTCTCTCCCTCCCTCTCCTTCTCGCTCTGTCTCTCACTTTGTCCCTCCATCTGTCTTTCCCTCTCTGTCTCTCCCTCTCTCTCCTTCCATCTCTGCCTCTGTCTCTCTGTCTCTCCATCTGTCTTTCCCTCTCTGTCTCTCCCTCTCTCTCCTTCTATCTCTGTCTCTCTCTCTCTCTCAACCCCTCCATCTGACCTTCCCTCCCTGTCACTCCCTCTCTCACCCTGACTCTCTCTCTGTCCCTCCATCTGTCTTTCCCTCCCTAACACTGCCTCTCTCTCCTTCCATCTCTGTCTCGATCTCTGTGTCTCTCCATCTGTCTTTACATCTCTGTCTCTCCCTCTCTCACCTTTTCTCTCTCTCCCTGCCTCTCTCTCTGTCTCTCTCTCTCTCTCCATCCCTCCATCTGACCTTCCCTCCCTGTCACTCCATCTCTCTCCCTGTCTCTCTCTCTCTGTCCCTTCATCTGTCTTTCTCTCCCTAACACTCCCTCTCACACCTTTTATCTCTGTATCGATCTCTCTGTCTCTCCATCTGTCTTTGCCTCTTTGTCTCTCCCTCTCTCACCTTTTCTCTCTCTCTCTGACTCTCTCTCTGTCTCTCTCTCTGTCCCTCCATCTGTCCTTCCCTCTCTGACACTCCATCTCTCTCCTTCTCTCTCTGTCTCTCACTTTGTCCCTCCATCTGTCTTTCCCACTCTGTCTCTCCCTCTCTCTCCTTCCATCTCTGCCTCTCTCTCTCTCTGTCTCTCCATCTGTCTTTCCCTCTCTGCCTCTCCCTCCCTCTCCTTCCATCTCTGTCTCTCTCTCTCTCTATCCCTCCATCTGACCTTCCCTCCCTTTCACTCCATCTCTCTCCCTGTCTCTCTCTCTGTCCCTCCATCTCTCTTTCCCTCCCTAACACTCCCTCTCACTCCTTCTATCTCTGTCTCGATCTCTCTGTCTCTCCATCTGTCTTTCCCTCTCTGTCTCTCCCTCTCTCACCTTTTCTCTCTATCTCTGCCTCTCCGTCTGTCTCTCTGTCTGTCCCTCCATCTGTCCTTCCCTCTCTGACACTCCATCTCTCTCCTTCTCTCTCTGTCTCTCACTTTGTCCCTCCATCTGTCTTTCCCACTCTGTCTCTCCCTCTCTCTCCTTCCATCTCTGCCTCTCTCTCTCTCTGTCTCTCCATCTGTCTTTCACTCTCTGCCTCTCCCTCTCTCTCCTTCCATCTCTGTCTCTCTCTCTCTCTATCCCTCCATCTGACCTTCCCTCCCTTTCACTCCATCTCTCTCCCTGTCTCTCTCTCTGTCCCTCCATCTCTCTTTCCCTCCCTAACACTCCCTCTCACTCCTTCTATCTCTGTCTCGATCTCTCTGTCTCTCCATCTGTCTTTCCCTCTCTGTCTCTCCCTCTCTCACCTTTTCTCTCTATCTCTGCCTCTCCGTCTGTCTCTCTGTCTGTCCCTCCATCTGTCCTTCCCTCCCTGTCACTCCATCTCTCTCCTTATCTCTCTGTCTCTCACTTTGTCCCTCCATCTGTCTTTCCCTCCCTAACACTCCCTCTCTCTCCTTCTATCTCTGTCTCGATCTCCCTGTCTCTCCATCTGTCTTTCCCTCTCCGTCTCTCCCTCTCTCACCTTTTCTCTCTCTCCCTGTCTCTCTCTCTGTCTCTCTCTCTCTCTCTATCCCTCCATCTGACCTTCCCTCCCTGTCACTCCATCTCTCCCCATGACTCTCTCTCTCTGTCCCTTCATCTGTCTTTCCCTCCCTAACACTGCCTCTCACACCTTTTATCTCTGTCTCGATCTCTCTGTCTCTCCATCTGTCTTTCCCTCTCTGTCTCTCCCTCTCTCACCTTTTCTCTCTCTCTCTGACTCTCTCTCTGTCTCTCGCTCTGTCCCTCCATCTTTCCTTCCCTCCCTGTCACTCCATCTCTCTCCTTCTCTCTCTGTCTCTCACTTTGGCCCTCCATCTGTCTTTCCCTCTCTGTCTCTCCCTCTCTCTCCTTCCATCTCTGCCTCTCTCTCTCTGTCTCTCCATCTGTCTTTCCCTCTCTGCCTCCCCCTCTCTCTCCTTCCATCTCTGTCTCTCTCTCTCTCTATACCTCCATCTGACCTTCCCTCCCTTTCCCTCCATCTCTCTCCCTGTCTCTCTCTCTCTGTCCCTATGTCTCTCTTTCCCTCCCTAACACTCCCTCTCACTCCTTCTATCTCTGTCTCGATCTCTCTGTCTCTCCATCTGTCTTTCCCTCTCTGTCTCTCCCTCTCTCACCTTTTCTCTCTATCTCTGCCTCTCCGTCTGTCTCTCTGTCTGTCCCTCCATCTGTCCTTCCCTCCCTGTCACTCCATCTCTCTCCTTCTCTCTCTGTCTCACTTTGTCCCTCCATCTGTCTTTCCCTCTCTGTCTCTCCCTCTCTCACCTTTTCTCTCTATCTCTGTCTCTGGCCTGTCTCTCTGTCTGTCCCTCCATCTGTCTTTCCGTCCCTGACACTCCCTCTTTCTCTTTCTATCTCTGTGTCTATCTCTCTATCCCGCCATCTGTCCTTCCCTCCCTGTCACTCCATCTCTCTCCTTCTCTCTGTCTCTCACTTTGTCCCTCCATCTGTCTTCCTCTCTCTGTCTCTCCCTCTCTCTCCTTCCAAATTTGCCTCTCTCTCTCTGTCACTCCATCTGTCTTTCTCTCTGTCTCTCCCTCTCTCTCCTTCTATCTCTGTCTCTCTCTCTCTCCATCCCTCCATCTGACCTTCCCTCCCTGTCACTCCATCTCTCTCCCTGTCTCTCTCTCTCTGTCCCTTCATCTGTCTTTCCCTCCCAAACACTCCCTCACACAGCTTTTATCTCTGTATCGATCTCTCTGTCTCTCCATCTGTCTTTCCCTCTCTGTCTCTCCCTCTCTCACCTTTTCTCTCTCTCTCTGACTCTCTCTCTGTCTCTCTCTCTGTCCCTCCATCTGTCCTTCCCTCTCTGTCTCTCCATCTCTCTCCTTCTCTCTCTGTCTCACTTTGTCCCTCCATCTGTCTTTCCCTCTCTGTCTCTCCCTCTCTCTCCTTCCATCTCTGCCTCTCTCTCTCTGTCTCTCCATCTGTCTTTCCCTCTCTGCCTCTCCCTCTCTCTCCTTCCATCTCTGTCTCTTTCTCGCTCTCTATACCTCCATCTGACCTTCCCTCCCTTTCACTCCATCTCTCTCCCTGTCTCTCTCTCTCTGTCCCTCCATCTCTCTTTCCCTCCCGAACACTCCCTCTCACTCCTTCTATCTCTGTCTCGATCTCTCTGTCTCTCCATCTGTCTTTCCCTCTCTGTCTCTCCCTCTCTCACCTTTTCTCTCTCTCTCTGACTCTCTCTCTGTCTCTCTCTCTGTCCCTCCATCTGTCCTTCCCTCCCTGTCACTCCATCTCTCTCCTTCTCTCTCTGTCTCACTTTGGCCCTCCATCTGTCTTTCCCTCTCTGTCTCTCCCTCTCTCTCCTTCCATCTCTGTCTCTCTCTCTCTCTATACCTCCATCTGACCTTCCCTCCCTTTCACTCCATCTCTCTCCCTGTCTCTCTCTCTCTGTCCCTCCATCTGTCTTTCCCTCACTAACACTCCCTCTCACTCCTTCTATCTCTGTCTCGATCTCTCTGTCTCTCCATCTGTCTTTCCCTCTCTGTCTCTCCCTCTCCCACCTTTTCTCTCTATCTCTGCCTCTCCGTCTGTCTCTCTGTCTGTCCCTCCATCTGTTCTTCCCTCCCTGTCACTCCATCTCTCTCCTTCTCTCTCTGTCTCACTTTGTCCCTCCATCTGTCTTTACCTCTCTGTCTCTCCCTCTCTCTCCTTCCATCTCTGCCTCTCTCTCTCTGTCTCTCATCTGTCTTTCCCTCCCTGACACTCCCTCTCTCTCTTTCTATCTCTGTCTCTATCTCTCTATCCCGCCATCTGTCCTTCCCTCCCTGGCACTCCATCTCTCTCCTTCTCTCTGTCTCTCACTTTGTCCCTCCATCTGTCTTCCCCTCTCTGTCTCTCCCTCTCTCTCCTTCCATCTCTGCCTCTCTATCTCTGTCACTCCATCTGTCTTTCCCTCTGTCTCTCCCTCTCTCTCCTTCTATCTCTGTCTCTCTCTCTCCATCCCTCCATCTGACCTTCCCTCCCTGTCACTCCATCTCTCTCCCTGTCTCTCTCTCTGTCCCTTCATCTGTCTTTCCCTCCCAAACACTCCCTCACACACCTTTTATCTCTGTATCGATCTCTCTGTCTCTCCATCTGTCTTTCCCTCTCTGTCTCTCCCTCTCTCACGTTTTCTCTCTCTCTCTGACTCTCTCTGTCCCTCCATCTGTCCTTCCCTCTCTGTCTCTCCATCTCTCTCCTTCTCTCTCTTTCTCACTTTGTCCCTCCATCTGTCTTTCCCTCTCTGTCTCTCCCTCTCTCTCCTTCCATCTCTGCCTCTCTCTCTCTGTCTCTCCATCTTTCTTTCCCTCTCTGCCTCTCCCTCTCTCTCCTTCCATCTCTGTCTCTCTCTCTCTCTGTACCTCCATCTGACCTTCCCTCCCTTTCACTCCATCTCTCTCCCTGTCTCTCTCTCTCTGTCCCTCCATCTCTCTTTCCCTCCCTAACACTACCTCTCACTCCTTCTATCTCTGTCTCGATCTCTCTGTCTCTCCATCTGTCTTTCCCTATCTGTCTCTCCCTCTCTCACCTTTTCTCTCTATCTCTGCCTCTCCGTCTGTCTCTCTGTCTGTCCCTCCATCTGCCCTTCCCTCCCTGTCACTCCAACTCTCTCCTTCTCTCTCTGTCTCTCACTTTGTCCCTCCATCTGTCTTTCCCTCCCTTACACTCCCTCTCTCTCCTTCTATCTCTGTCTCGATCTCTCTGTGTCTCCATCTGTCTTTCCCTCTCCGTCTCTCCCTCTCTCACCTTTTCTCTCTCTCCCTGCCTCTCTCTCTGTCTCTCTCTCTCTCTATCCCTCCATCTGACCTTCCCTCCCTGACACTCCATCTCTCTCCCTGACTCTCTCTCTCTGTCCCTTCATCTGTCTTTCCCTCCCTAACACTTCCTCTCACACCTTTTCTCTCTGTCTCGATCTCTCTGTCTCTCCATGTGTCTTTCCCTCTCTGTCTCTCCCTCTCTCACCTTTTCTCTCTCTCTCTGACTCTCTCTCTGTCTCTCTCTCTGTCCCTCCATCTGTCCTTCCCTCCCTGTCACTCCATCTCTCTCCTTCTCTCTCTGTCTCTCACTTTGGCCCTCCATCTGTCTTTCCCTCTCTGTCTCTCCCTCTCTCTCCTTCCATCTCTGCCTCTCTCTCTCTGTCTCTCCATCTGTCTTTCCCTCTCTGCCTCTCCCTCTCTCTCCTTCCATCTCTGTCTCTCTCTCTCTCTATACCTCCATTGACCTTCCCTCCCTTTCACTCCATCTCTCTCCCTGTCTCTCTCTCTCTGTCCCTCCATCTGTCTTTCCCTCTCGAGCACTCCCTCTCACTCCTTCTATCTCTGTCTCGATCTCTCTGTCTCTCCATCTGTCTTTCCCTCTCTGTCTCTCCCTCTCTCACCTTTTCTCTCTATCTCTGCCTCTCCGTCTGTCTCTCTGTCTGTCCCTCCATCTGTTCTTCCCTCCCTGTCACTGCATCTCTCTCCTTCCCTCTCTGTCTCACTTTGTCCCTCCATCTGTCTTTACCTCTCTGTCTCTCCCTCTCTCTCCTTCCATCTCTGCCTCTCTCTCTCTGTCTCTCATCTGTCTTTCCCTCCCTGACAAAGTGAGAGACAGAGGGAAGTCTGTGCACAGGAGGGGTATTAGATGGGGGCCTGTTCGCAGGAGTGGTATTAGATGGGGGCCTGTTCGCAGGAGTGGTATTAGAGGGAAGTCTGTTCACAGAAGGGGTATTAGAGGGAAGTCTGTTCACAGGAGCGGTATTAGATGGGGGCCTGTTCGCAGGAGTGGTATTCGAGGGAAATCTGTTCACAGGAGGGGTATTAGAGAGAAGCCTGTTCACAGGAGTGGTATTAGAGGGAAGTCTGTTCACAGGAGTGGTATTCGAGGGAAGTCTGTTCACAGGAGGGGTATTAGATGGGGGCCTGTTCGCAGGAGTGGTATTAGAGGGATGTCTGTTCACATGAGGGGTATTCGACGGAAGTCAGTTCACAGGAAGGGTATTCGAGGGATGTCTGTTCACAGTCGGGGTATTAGAGGCGCCTCTGTTCACAGGAGGTGCAGTAGATGGGAGTCTGTTCACAGGAGTGGTATTAGAGGGAAGTCTGTTCACAGGAGGGGTATTAGATGGGGGCCTGTTCGCAGGAGTGGTATTAGAGGGAAGTCTGTTCACAGGAGGGGTATTAGATGGGGGTCTGTTCGCAGGAGTGGCATTAGATGGGGCCTGTTCGCAGGAGTGGTATTAGAGGGAAGTCTGTTCACAGTCGGGGTATTAGAGGGAAGTCTGTTCACAGGAAGGGTATTAGAGGGATGTCTGTTCACGGGAGGGGTATTAGATGGGGGCCTGTTCGCAGGAGTGGTATTAGAGGGAAGTCTGTTCGAAGGAGGTGTATTAGATGGGGTTCTAGGAGCAGGAGGATTATTGGAGGGAACTCTGCTCAAAGGTTTATTAGATGGTGCTCTGTTCACAGGAGGGGTATTAGATGGGGGTCTGGTAGCAGGAGGGTTATTAGAGGGAACTCTGCTCACATGTGTATTAGATGGGAGCTTGCTCACAGGAGGGGTATTAGATGGGGTTCTGTTCACAGGAGGGGTATTAGATGGGAGTCTGCTCACAGGAGGGGTATTAGATGGGGTTCTGTTCGAAGGAGGGGTATTAGATGGGGCTCTGTTGACAGGAAGGTTAATAGATGGGGATCTGTTCGCAGGAGGGATATTAGATGGGAGTCTGTTCGCAGGAGGGTATTAGATGGGTGTCAGTTCACAGGAGTGGTATTAGATGGGGGTCTGTTCACAGGAGGGTTATTAGATGGGAGTCAGTTCGCAGGAGGGGTATTAGATGCGGGTCTGTTCGCAGGAGGGATATTAGATGGGGGTCTGTTCGCAGGAGGAGTATTAGATGGGGATCTTTTCGCAGGATGGGTATTAGATCGGGGTCTGTTCGCAGGAGGGGTATTAGATGGGGAGGGGCCTGTTGCAGGGAGGAATTTGCACAGCGGGGGAAATATTGCAGTGTAAATTAATTGTGGGGGTAGCTTTTCAGGGGGGTGGAAGTGGAATTTGCATAAGGAAAGAATTGGTTGGGGTGGTTTATCGGGGGGGATATTTTTCGGAGGGGAGAGAAATATTTGCCGTGGGGGTGATACAAAGAAAGAGAGAAAGTGAAAGAGAGAAATAGAAATCAGAAAAAGTGAAAGAGAGAGACAGAGAAAGTCGGAAAGGGGCAGCAAAGAGAGAGATCAGAGGGAAAGAGAAAGAGAGGGACAAAGTTACAAAGTGGCAAAAAAAGTTAGAAAAAGCAGACAAAAAGAGAGAGAGAGAGAGAGAGAGAGAGAGAGAGAGAGAGAGAGAGAGAGAGAGAGAGAGAGAGAGAGAGAGAGAGAGAGAGAGAAAGGGAAAGTCGGAAAAGGGGCAAAGCAAAAGAGAGAAAACAGAGAAAGGGAGAGAAGGAGAAAAAGAAGAGAAGGAGGGAGAGAAAGCAGAGAAAGAGTGAGAGTAAGCAGAGAAAGACAGAGAGAAAGTCGGAAAGTCTCTCAGTCTTTCTCTCTCTGTCTCTCCATCAGTCTACCCCCCCGTCCCCCCATCACTCCCTCTCTCTCCTTCTATCTCACTGTCTCTCTCTCTATCCCTCCATCTGTCCTTCCCTCCCTGTCACTCCATCTCCCTCCTTCTCTCTCTGCCTCTCACTCTGTCCCTCGATCTGTCTTTCCCTCCCTGTCACTCGCTCTCTCTCCTTCCACCTCTGCCTCTCTCTCTATGTCCCTCCATCTGTCTTTCCTTCTCTGTCTCTCCCTCTCTCTCCTTCTATCTCTGTCTCTCTCTCTCTCTCTCTCTTTCCATCTGTCTTTCCCTCCCTGTCACTCCCTCTCCCTCCTTCTCTCTCTGTCTCTCTCTCTCTGTCTCTCCAACTGCCTTTCCCTCTGTGTCTCTCCCACTCTCTACTTTTATCTCTGTCTCTCCCTGCCCCTCCTTCTATCTCTGTCTCCCTCTCTCTCTAACTCTCCATCTGTCCTTCCCTCCCTGTCACTCCATCTCTCTCCTTCTCTCTCTGTCTCTCACTTTGTCCCTCCATCTGTCTTTCCCTCTCTGTCTCTCCCACTTCTCTCCTTCCATCTCTGCCTCTCTCTCTCTGCCTCTCCATCTGTCTTTCCCTCTCTGTCTCTCCCTCTCTCTCCTTCTATCTCTATCTCTCTCTCTCTCTCTACCCCTCCATCTGACCTTCCCTCCCTGTCACTCCATCTCTCTCCCTGTGTCTCTCTTTCCGTTTACCATCTGTCATTCCCTCCCTAACACTCCCTCTCTCTCCTTCTATATATGTCTCGATCTCCCTGTCTCTCCATCTGTCTTTCATTCTCTGTCTCTCCCTCTCTCACCTTTTGTCTCTCTCCTTGCCTCTCTCTCTCTGTCTCTCTCTCTGTCCCTCCATCTGTCTTTCCCTCCCTGACACTTCCTCTCTCTCCTTCTACCTCTGTCTCTCTCTCTCTCTCTCTCTATCCCTCCATCTGTCCTTCCCTCACTGACACTCCCACTCTCTCATTCTATCTCTGTCACTCACTTTCTATCCCTCCATCTGTCCTTCCCTCCCTGTCACTCCATCTATCTCCTTCTCTCTCTATCTCTCACTTTGTCCCTCCATCTGTCTTTCTCTCCCTGGAACCCCGACTCTCTCCTTCCAACCCTGCCTCTCTCTCTCTCTATCCCTCCATCTGTCTTTCCCTACCTGACACTCCCTCTCTCTCCTTCTGTCTCTGTCTCTCTCTCTGTCCCTCCATCTGTCGTTCCCTCTCTCTCTCTCCCTCTCTCTCCATCTCTCTTTGTCGCTCTCTCTCTGTCATGCTCTCTCTGTTTCTCTCTCCATCCCTCCATCTGTCCTTCCCTCCGTCACTCCATCTCTCTCCTTCTCTCTCCGTCTCTCACTCTGTCCCTCGATCTGTCTTTCCCTCCCTGTCACCCCCTCTCTCTCCTTCCACCTCTGCGGCCCTCTCTCTGTCTCTTCATCTGTCTTTTCCTCTCTGTCACTCCCTCTCTCTCCTTCTCTCTCTGTCTCTCACTCTGTCCCTCGATCTGTTCTCCTCCCTGACACTCCCTCTCTCTCCTTTGATCTCTGTCTCTCTCTCTCACTATCCCTCCATCTGTCCTTCCCTCCCTGTCACTCCATCTCTCTCCTTCTCTCTCTGTCTCTCACGTTGTCCCTCCATCTGTCTTTCCCTCTCTGTCTCTCCCTCTCTTTCCGCTCTCTGTCTTTCTCTTTCTGTCTCTCCATCAGTCTCACCCTTCCCCCCATCACTCCCTCTCTCTCCTTCCATCTCTGCCTCTCTTTCTCTCTGTCCCTCTATCTGCCTTTCCCTCTCCGTCTCTCCCTCTCTCTCCTTCTCTCTCTGTCTCTGTCTTTCCATCTGTCTTTCCCTCTCTGTCTCTCCCTCTCTCTCCTTCTCTCTCTGTCTCTCTGTCTCTGTCTCTCCATCTATCTTCCCCGCCCCATGTCACTCCCTCTCTCTCCTTCTATCTCTCTCTCTTCCTCTCTCTCTGTCTCCCTCTCTGTCCCTCCATCTGTCTTTCCCTCACTGACACTCCCACTCTCTCCATCTATCTCTGTCACTCTCTTTCGATCCCTCCATCTGTCGTTCCCTCCTTGTCACTCCATCTATCTCCTTCTCTCTCTAACTCTCACTTTGTCCCTCCATCTGTCTTTCTCTCCCAGGAACCCCCACTCTCTCCTTCCAACCCTGCCTCTCTCTCTCTCTCTGTCCCTCCATCTGTCTTTCCCTACCTGACACTCCATCTCTCTCCTTCTGTCTCTGTACCTCTCTCTGTCCCTCTCTCTGTCCCTCCATCTGTCTTTCCCTCTCTGTCTCTCCATCTCTCTCCATCTCTCTCTGTATCTCTCTCTCTGTCTCACGGTCTGTCTTTCCCTCTCTGTCTCTCCATCTCTCTCCTTCTCTCTGTCTCTCACTCTGTCCCTCCATCCCTCTTTCCCTTCAATACACTCCATCTCTCTCCTTCTTTGCCTCTCTGCCACTCTCTCTGTCTCTCTGTCCCTCCATTTGTCTTTCCATCTCTGTCTCTCTCCTTCTATCTCTGTCTCTGCCTGTCTCGCTGTCTCTCTCTCTGTCCCTCCATATGTCTTTCCCTCTTTCTCTCCCTCTCTCTCCTTCTTTCTCTGTCTCTCTCCATGTCCCTCCATCAGTCTTTCCTTGCTGTCTCTCACTCTCTCTCCTTCTATCTCTGTCTCTCTCTCTCTCTGCCTTTCCATCTGTCTTTCCCTCCCTGTCACTCCGTCTTTCTCCTTCTCTCTCTGTTTCTCTCTCTCTGTCTCTCCAACTGCCTTTCCCTCTGTGAATCTCCCACTCTCTACTTCTATCTCTGTTTCTCCCTCCCTCTCCTTCTATCTCTGTCTCTCTCTCTCTCTAAACCTCCATCTGTCCTTCCCTCCCTGTCACTCCATCTCTCTCCTTCTCTCTCTGTCTCTCACTTTGTCCCTCCATCTGTCTTTCCCTCTCTGTCTCTCCCTCTCTCTCCTTCCATCTCTGCCTCTGTCTCTCTGTCTCTCCATCTGTCTTTCCCTCTCTGTCTCTCCCTCTCTCTCCTTCTATCTCTGTCTCTCTCTCTCTCTCTACCCCTCCATCTGACCTTCCCTCCCTGTCACTCCCTCTCTCACCCTGACTCTCTCTCTGTCCCTCCATCTGTCTTTCCCTCCCTAACACTGCCTCTCTCTCCTTCCATCTCTGTCTCGATCTCTGTGTCTCTCCATCTGTCTTTACATCTCTGTCTCTCCCTCTCTCACCTTTTCTCTCTCTCCCTGCCTCTCTCTCTGTCTCTCTCTATCTCTCCATCCCTCCATCTGACCTTCCCTCCCTGTCACTCCATCTCTCTCCCTGTCTCTCTCTCTCTGTCCCTTCATCTGTCTTTCCCTCCCTAACACTCCCTCTCACACCTTTTATCTCTGTATCGATCTCTCTGTCTCTCCATCTGTCTTTGCCTCTCTGTCTCTCCCTCTCTCACCTTTTCTCTCTCTCTCTGACTCTCTCTCTGTCTCTCTCTCTGTCCCTCCATCTGTCCTTCCCTCTCTGACACTCCATCTCTCTCCTTCTCTCTCTGTCTCTCACTTTGTCCCTCCATCTGTCTTTCCCACTCTGTCTCTCCCTCTCTCTCCTTCCATCTCTGCCTCTCTCTCTCTCTCTGTCTCTCCATCTGTCTTTCCCTCTCTGCCTCTCCCTCTCTCTCCTTCCATCTCTGTCTCTCTCTCTCTATCCCTCCATCTGACCTTCCCTCCCTTTCACTCCATCTCTCTCCCTGTCTCTCTCTCTCTGTCCCTCCATCTCTCTTTCCCTCCCTAACACTCCCTCTCACTCCTTCTATCTCTGTCTCGATCTCTCTGTCTCTCCATCTGTCATTCCCTCTCTCTCTCTCCCTCTCTCACCTTTTCTCTCGATCTCTGCCTCTCCGTCTGTCTCTCTGTCTGTCCCTCCATCTGTCCTTCCCTCCCTGTCACTCCATCTCTCTCCTTCTCTCTCTGTCTCTCACTTTGTCCCTCCATCTGTCTTTCCCTCCCTAACACTCCCTCTCTCTCCTTCTATCTCTGTCTCGATCTCCCTGTCTCTCCATCTGTCTTTCCCTCTCTGTCTCTCCCTCTCTCACCTTTTCTCTCTCTCCCTGTCTCTCTCTCTGCCTCTCTCTCTCTCTCTATCCCTCCATCTGACCTTCCCTCTATGTCACTCCATCTCTCCCCCTGACTCTCTCTCTCCGTCCCTTCATCTGTCTTTCCCTCCCTAACACTGCCTCTCACACCTTTTATCTCTGTCTCGATCTCTCTGTCTCTCCATCTGTCTTTCCCTCTCTGTCTCTCCCTCTCTCACCTTTTCTCTCTCTCTCTGACTCTCTCTCTGTCTCTCGCTCTGTCCCTCCATCTTTCCTTCCCTCCCTGTCACTCCATCTCTCTCCTTCTCTCTCTGTCTCTCACTTTGGCCCTCCATCTGTCTTTCCCTCTCTGTCTCTCCCTCTCTCTCCTTTCATCTCTGCCTCTCTCTCTCTGTCTCTCCATCTGTCTTTCCCTCTCTGCCTCTCCCTCTCTCTCCTTCCATCTCTGTCTCTCTCTCTCTCTATACCTCCATCTGACCTTCCCTCCCTTTCACTCCATCTCTCTCCCTGTCTCTCTCTCTCTGTCCCTCCATCTCTCTTTCCCTCCCTAACACTCCCTCTCACTCCTTCTATCTCTGTCTCGATCTCTCTGTCTCTCCATCTGTCTTTCCCTCTCTGTCTCTCCCTCTCTCACCTTTTCTCTCTATCTCTGCCTCTCCGTCTGTCTCTCTGTCTGTCCCTCCATCTGTCCTTCCCTCCCTGTCACTCCATCTCTCTCCTTCTCTCTCTGTCTCACTTTGTCCCTCCATCTGTCTTTCCCTCTCTGTCTCTACCTCTCTCTCCTTCCATCTCTGCCTCTCTCTCTCTGTCTCTCCATCTGTCTTTCCCTCTCTGCCTCTCCCTCTCTCTCCTTCCATCTCTGTCTCTCTCTCTCTCTATACCTCCATCTGACCTTCCCTCCCTTTCACTCCATCTCTCTCCCTGTCTCTCTCTCTCTGTCCCTCCATCTCTCTTTCCCTCCCTAACACTCCCTCTCACTCCTTCTATCTCTGTCTCGATCTCTCTGTCTCTCCATCTGTCTTTCCCTCTCTGTCTCTCCCTCTCTCACCTTTTCTCTCTATCTCTGCCTCTCCGTCTGTCTCTCTGTCTGTCCCTCCATCTGTCCTTCCCTCCCTGTCACTCCATCTCTCTCCTTCTCTCTCTGTCTCACTTTGTCCCTCCATCTGTCTTTCCCTCTCTGTCTCTCCCTCTCTCACCTTTTCTCTCTATCTCTGCCTCTGGTCTGTCTCTCTGTCTGTCCCTCCATCTGTCTTTCCCTCCCTGACACTCCCTCTCTCTCTTTCTATCTCTGTCTCTATCTCTCTATCCCGCCATCTGTCCTTCCCTCCCTGTCACTCCATCTCTCTCCTTCTCTCTGTCTCTCACGTTGTCCCTTCATCTGTCTTCCCTTCTCTGTCTCTCCCTCTCTCTCCTTCCAAATTTGCCTCTCTCTCTCTATCACTCCATCTGTCTTTCTCTCTGTCTCTCCCTCTCTCTCCTTCTATCTCTGTCTCTCTCTCTCTATCCGTCCATCTGACCTTCCCTCCCTGTCACTCCATCTCTCTCCCTGTCTCTCTCTCTCTGTCCCTCCATCTCTCTTTCCCTCCCTAACACTCCCTCTCACTCCTTCTATCTCTGTCTCGATCTCTCTGTCTCTCCATCTGTCTTTCCCTCTCTGTCTCTCCCTCTCTCACCTTTTCTCTCTATCTCTGCCTCTCCGTCTGTCTCTCTGTCTGTCCCTCCATCTGTCCTTCCCTCCCTGTCACTCCATCTCTCTCCTTCTCTCTCTGTCTCTCACTTTGTCCCTCCATCTGTCTTTCCCTCCCTAACACTCCCTCTCTCTCCTTCTATCTCTGTCTCGATCTCCCTGTCTCTCCATCTGTCTTTCCCTCTCTGTCTCTCCCTCTCTCTCCTTCTATCTCTGTCTCTCTCTCTCTCTCTATCCCTCCATCTGACCTTCCCTCCCTGTCACTCCCTCTCTCACCCTGACTCTCTCTCTGTCCCTCCATCTGTCTTTCCCTCCCTAACACTGCCTCTCTCTCCTTCCATCTCTGTCTCGATCTCTGTGTCTCTCCATCTGTCTTTACATCTCTGTCTCTCCCTCTCTCACCTTTTCTCTCTCTCCCTGCCTCTCTCTCTGTCTCTCTCTATCTCTCCATCCCTCCATCTGACCTTCCCTCCCTGTCACTCCATCTCTCTCCCTGTCTCTCTCTCTCTGTCCCTTCATCTGTCTTTCCCTCCCTAACACTCCCTCTCACACCTTTTATCTCTGTATCGATCTCTCTGTCTCTCCATCTGTCTTTGCCTCTCTGACTCTCCCTCTCTCACCTTTTCTCTCTCTCTCTGACTCTCTCTCTGTCTCTCTCTCTGTCCCTCCATCTGTCCTTCCCTCTCTGACACTCCATCTCTCTCCTTCTCTCTCTGTCTCTCACTTTGTCCCTCCATCTGTCTTTCCCACTCTGTCTCTCCCTCTCTCTCCTTCCATCTCTGCCTCTCTCTCTCTCTCTGTCTCTCCATCTGTCTTTCCCTCTCTGCCTCTCCCTCTCTCTCCTTCCATCTCTGTCTCTCTCTCTCTATCCCTCCATCTGACCTTCCCTCCCTTTCACTCCATCTCTCTCCCTGTCTCTCTCTCTCTGTCCCTCCATCTCTCTTTCCCTCCCTAACACTCCCTCTCACTCCTTCTATCTCTGTCTCGATCTCTCTGTCTCTCCATCTGTCTTTCGCTCTCTGTCTCTCCCTCTCTCACCTTTTCTCTCTATCTCTGCCTCTCCGTCTGTCTCTCTGTCTGTCCCTCCATCTGTCCTTCCCTCCCTGTCACTCCATCTCTCTCCTTCTCTCTCTGTCTCTCACTTTGTCCCTCCATCTGTCTTTCCCTCCCTAACACTCCCTCTCTCTCCTTCTATCTCTGTCTCGATCTCCCTGTCTCTCCATCTGTCTTTCCCTCTCTGTCTCTCCCTCTCTCACCTTTTCTCTCTCTCCCTGTCTCTCTCTCTGTCTCTCTCTCTCTCTCTATCCCTCCATCTGACCTTCCCTCTATGTCACTCCATCTCTCCCCCTGACTCTCTCTCTCCGTCCCTTCATCTGTCTTTCCCTCCCTAACACTGCCTCTCACACCTTTTATCTCTGTCTCGATCTCTCTGTCTCTCCATCTGTCTTTCCCACTCTGTCTCTCCCTCTCTCACCTTTTCTCTCTCTCTCTGACTCTCTCTCTGTCTCTCGCTCTGTCCCTCCATCTTTCCTTCCCTCCCTGTCACTCCATCTCTCTCCTTCTCTCTCTGTCTCTCACTTTGGCCCTCCATCTGTCTTTCCCTCTCTGTCTCTCCCTCTCTCTCCTTCCATCTCTGCCTCTCTCTCTCTGTCTCTCCATCTGTCTTTCCCTCTCTGCCTCTCCCTCTCTCTCCTTCCATCTCTGTCTCTCTCTCTCTCTATACCTCCATCTGACCTTCCCTCCCTTTCACCCCATCTCTCTCCCTGTCTCTCTCTCTCTGTCCCTCCATCTCTCTTTCCCTCCCTAACACTCCCTCTCACTCCTTCTATCTCTGTCTCGATCTCTCTGTCTCTCCATCTGTCTTTACCTCTCTGTCTCTCCCTCTCTCACCTTTTCTCTCTATCTCTGGCTCTCCGTCTGTCTCTCTGTCTGTCCCTCCATCTGTCCTTCCCTCCCTGTCACTCCATCTCTCTCCTTCTCTCTCTGTCTCACTTTGTCCCTCCATCTGTCTTTCCCTCTCTGTCTCTCCCTCTCTCACCTTTTCTCTCTATCTCTGCCTCTGGTCTGTCTCTCATCTGTCCCTCCATCTGTCTTTCCCTCCCTGACACTCCCTCTCTCTCTTTCTATCTCTGTCTCTATCTCTCTATCCCGCCATCTGTCCTTCCCTCCCTGTCACTCCATCTCTCTCCTTCTCTCTGTCTCTCACTTTGTCCCTCCATCTGTCTTCCCATCTCTGTCTCTCCCTCTCTCTCCTTCCAAATTTGCCTCTCTCTCTCTATCACTCCATCTGTCTTTCTCTCTGTCTCTCCCTCTCTCTCCTTCTATCTCTGTCTCTCTCTCTCTATCCCTCCATCTGACCTTCCCTCCCTGTCACTCCATCTCTCTCCCTGTCTCTCTCTCTCTGTCCCCCCATCTCTCTTTCCCTCCCTAACACTCCCTCTCACTCCTTCTATCTCTGTCTCGATCTCTCTGTCTCTCCATCTGTCTTTCCCTCTCTGTCTCTCCCTCTCTCACATTTTCTCTCTATCTCTGCCTCTCCGTCTGTCTCTCTGTCTGTCCCTCCATCTGTCCTTCCCTCCCTGTCACTCCATCTCTCTCCTTCTCTCTCTGTCTCTCACTTTGTCCCTCCATCTGTCTTTCCCTCCCTAACACTCCCTCTCTCTCTTTCTATCTCTGTCTCGATCTCCCTGTCTCTCCATCTGTCTTTCCCTCTCTGTCTCTCCCTCTCTCACCTTTTCTCTCTCTCCCTGTCTCTCTCTCTCTCTCTCTCTCTATCCCTCCATCTGACCTTCCCTCCCTGTCACTCCATCTCTCCCCCTGACTCTCTCTCTCTGTCCCTTCATCTGTCTTTCCCTCCCTGACACTTCCTCTCACACCTTTTATCTCTGTCTCGATCTCTCTGTCTCTCCATGTGTCTTTCCCTCTCTGTCTCTCCCTTTCTCACCTTTTCTCTCTCTCTCTGACTCTCTCTCTGTCTCTCTCTCTCTGTCCCTCCATCTGTCCTTCCCTCCCTGTCACTCCATCTCTCTCCTTCTCTCTCTGTCTCTCACTTTGTCCCTCCATCTGTCTTTCCCTCTCTGTCTCTCCCTCTCTCTCCTTCCATCTCTGCCTCTCTCTCTCTGTCTCTCCATCTGTCTTTCCCTCTATGCCTCTCCCTCTCTCTCCTTCCATCTCTGTCTCTCTCTCTCTCTATACCTCCATCTGACCTTCCCTCCCTTTCACTCCATCTCTCTCCCTGTCTCTCTCTCTCTGTCCCTCCATCTGTCTTTCCCTCCCTAACACTCCCTCTCACTCCTTCTATCTCTGTCTCGATCTCTCTGTCTCTCCATCTGTCTTTCCCTCTCTGTCTCTCCCTCTCCCACCTTTTCTCTCTATCTCTGCCTCTCCGTCTGTCTCTCTGTCTGTCCCTCCATCTGTTCTTCCCTCCCGTCACTCCATCTCTCTCCTTCTCTCTCTGTCTCACTTTGTCCCTCCATCTGTCTTTACCTCTCTGTCTCTCCCTCTCTCTCCTTCCATCTCTGCCTCTCTCTCTCTGTCTCTCATCTGTCTTTCCCTCCCTGACACTCCCTCTCTCTCTTTCTATCTCTGTCTCTATCTCTCTATCCCGCCATCTGTCCTTCCCTCCCTGGCACTCCATCTCTCTCCTTCTCTCTGTCTCTCACTTTGTCCCTCCATCTGTCTTCCCCTCTCTGTCTCTCCCTCTCTCTCCTTCCATCTCTGCCACTCTATCTCTGTCACTCCATCTGTCTTTCCCTCTGTCTCTCCCTCTCTCTCCTTCTATCTCTGTCTCTCTCTCTCCATCCCTCCATCTGACCTTCCCTCCCTGTCACTCCATCTCTCTCCCTGTCTCTCTCTCTCTCTGTCCCTCCATCTGTCTTTCCCTCCCTAACACTCCCTCTCTCTCCTTCTATCTCTGTCTCGATCTCTCTGTCTCTCTATCTGTCTTTCCCTCTCTGTCTCTCCCTATCTCACCGTTTCTCTCTCTCTCTGATTCTATCTCTGTCTCTCTCTCTGTCCCACCATCTGTCTTTCCCTCTCTGTCACTCCCTCCCTCTCCTTCTATCTCTGTCTCTCTCTCTGCTATCACTGACACTTGGAGAGCGACAGAGGGACGGAGGGTTAGATTTGAAGGTATAGAGAGGGCTGTAGAGAGGGACAAACTTGGAGAGAGAGAGAAATTGTTGAGTTGGATGAAGAGGATAATGTAAGATATATTAACTTGATTTAATCCTTCACTGCTGTGTGAACAAACATATTTGAGATAGGTATGGAGAGAAAAAAAAACATCGGGAGAGGGACAAATGCAGATGAATTTGGGGGCCAGGCGGACACTTTTGATGATCCAGAAGTAATAGCCTCCATTCTAAATATTCAGCAAGCTATTCCACTGTGGGAACCTTCACACCCTCATTATATTGTTTGTGGAAATTTCATGCTGGCTTATTGGTTAATTTTCAAATCTGTGATTGATAGATTCTTGTTAACCAAAGGTATTAAGAGATAAGGGGCAATGGCAGGATATATGGTGTAAGTTACATCACAGATAAGGCACGATCTCATTGAAAGCCGGAACAGAGTTGTGGGGATAAATTGCATCCTCCTCTTCCAATATCTCCTGTTAAATATCCTTCTTTCTCTGTCAGTCACCCTGTCAGTCTATGTCTCTCTGTTTCTCTCTTTCTGTCCCTCTCTCTGTCTCCATCGGACAGTGCAGAGTGAGATTCTCTCTTTATCCACCCCATGATGTTCCTGTCCTGGGAGTGTGTGATGGGACAGTGTGGAGGGAAATTTACTCTGTGTCAAACCAAACATTGTGCTCAGCTTGGGAATGTTTAATGGGACAGTGTTGCTGGAGCTTTACTCTGTATCCCTGAAATTTAGAAGTTTATTGGGTGATTTGATGAAGGTTTACAAAATAATAAGGGAAACTGATATGGTGGACTGAGAGTGACTATTTCCACTGGCTGCGGAGTCAGGAACTTGGGGCATAGTCTAAAAATATAAAGAGTGGCCACTTTGACTTCATCCCATCGTGACGTATGTACATTCTCACATACAGCAGGTATCGCAGCACATATATAATAGGATAGCAGGTATAACTGTAGTCATGGAATTCAGCTGAAAATTGTTCAGTTACATTGTTATTTCAGTCATTTCAGTCCATATTTACAGTAAACACGGTACCTTACTGTTGCAATAAAGTCACATAATATCTATTCATCCCACTGGGGCAAAATGTCACTGGGCAACATTCTCACCAAATACTAAAGCATTCCACAATGCAAGACTCACAAATTCAACACAAGTTTCCTTTTCTGAGTCTTGCTGGTCTGTTCTGATTCTCTGAGGGATTACTGATGCTTATCCTCCACATGAGCAGTCGTCCTAATCCCGTGTGCCTGGCCTGCTCCCAAACCCGGCATCCGCTTACATTAAGGCAAGTGATACAGGAGCGTCTCAGTGACTGAGGCAGCTGAGTCTTGAGGCTGCGCCGGGGTCAGTGAGTGACCCGGGTTAATCCGACACTCGAGGGACAGTTTAAACTGAACTCTGCTCTGTATCTAACCTGTGCTGTACCTTCTCTGAGATTGTTTGATGGGGCAGTGCAGACGAGGAGAGTTATTCCTTCCGCTTTTTAAATACAGAGAAGTGAATATCCAAGAGATTGTTTTAAGTGTGATGAGGGATTCAGCCTCTATCATCCTTGAGAGTCACAGAGAGATACAGCACTTATACAGGCCCTTCGGCCCACCAAGTCTGTGCCGGCCATCAACCACACATTTTATACTAATCCTTTCAGGTAGTGAGTTCCAAACACCCACCAGCCACTGGGTGAAGAAACTATTGATGTGTTTCGTTCTGTAAAGTTTGATGTCAATGTTTCCCCAGGATGTTGACGCTGGGGGATTCAGCGATGGGTTAATGCTTTGAATGCCAAGGGGAGGTGGTTGGATTCTCTCTTGTTGCAGATGGTCATTGCCTGGCACTTATGTGACGTGAATGTTACTTGCCAATGGTCGGCCCAAGCCTGAATGCTGTCTCGGTCTTGGTGCATGTGGCTATGGATTGCTTCATTATCTGAGGCAAATTCCTGTGGATGCTGGAAATCAGGAAAGCATCGAGCTGAATCACTACCTCTGTTTCTCTCTCCACAGATGCTGCTTGACCTGCTCATTATTTCCAGCATTCTCTCCTGTGATCTCAACTGAAGATGGTTGAGCCTCGGACACTACCCTGATGAACTCCTGCAGTGATGTCCTGGGACTGAGATGATTGACCTCCGACAACCACAACCATCTTCCTTTGTGCTCGGTATGAGTCCAACCAGTGGATTCCCTATGACTTCGGTTTTACTCTGGCTCCTCGATGTCACACTCGGTCAAACGCTGCCTTGACGTTAAGTTCAGTCTCTCTTCCCAGTAGCAGACAGGAGTGAATCGTTCCCTTTGACCCGTTGTACAGGGCACAGTGGCGCAGTGGTTCGCACCGCAGCCTCACAGCTCCAGGGACCCGAGTTCGATTCCGGGTACTGCCTGTGTGGAGTTTGCAATTTCTCCCTGTGCCTGCGTGGGTTTTCTCCGGGTGCTCCGGTTTCCTCCCACAAGCCAAAAGACTTGCAGGTTGAGAGGTAAATTTGCCATTATAAATTGTCACGAGTATAGGTAGGTGGTCGGGAAATGTAGGGACAGGTGGGGATGTTTGGTAGGAGTGTAGGATTAGTATAAATGGGTGGTTGATGTTCGGCACAGACTCGGTGGGCCGAAGGGCCTGTTTCAGTGCTGTATCTCTAATCTAATCTACACTGAACAAGCTGTGTTTCTTCACAGCATGATACCGGACTGTACACGGCCGATTAATGTGGCCCATCAAACACTCCCAGAGGAGGTTCAGCACAGCTTAGGAACAGACAATAGTTCCTTCAACATTCTCTCTCTGTGTTCCTCTCTCTGCCTCTCCCTCCTGCTATCTGTGACACGAGGAGAGAGGGAGAGATGGTTAGATGTGCAGAAAGAGGGAGTGCTGTGGAGAGGGGCAAGGTTGGCGAGAGAGAGATTGCGGGGTCGATTGAAAGGGAAAATGTAAGAGAAATTAATTTGATGTAATCCTTCACTGCTGTGTGCACAAACATTTCAGAGATAGGTATGGAGACAGAAACATCGGGAGAGATCTCTCCATCTGTCTTTCCCTCTCTGTCTGTCCCTCCATCTGTCTTTCCCTGTCTGTCACTCCCTCTCTGTCCGTCTATCTCTGTCTCTATCTCTGTTCATCCATCTGTCTCTGTCTCTCCTTCTATCTCTGTCTCTCACTCTCTATCTCTCCATCGGTCTTTCCCTCCCTGTCACTCCATCTCTCTCCTTCCATCTTGCCTCTCTGTCTCTCCATCTGTCTTTCCCACTCTGTCACTCCCTCTCTGTCCTTCTATCTCTGTCTCTCCATCTGTCCTTCACTCACTGTCACTCCATCTCTCTCCTCTCTCTGTCTCTCACTCTGTCCCTCCATCTGTCTTTCCCTCTCTGTCACTCCCTCCCTCTCGTTCTATCTCTGTCTCTGTTTCTCTCTCTGTCTCCCTCGATCCCTCCATCTGTCTTTCCCTCTCTCTCCTTCTCTCTCTGTCTCTGCCTCTCTCTCCGTCTCTCTCTTTGTCCCTCCATCTGACAGATGGAGAGACAGAGAGAGAGACAGAGATAGAAGGAGAGAGAGGGAGAGACAGAAAGGGAAAGACAGATGGAGGGACAGAGAGACAGAAGGAGAGAGATGGAGTGAAAGGGAGGGAAGGACAGATGGAGGGATGGAGAGAGAGAGAGATAGAGATAGAAGGAAAGAGAGGGAGTGACAGAGTGGGAAAGACAGATGGAGGGACAGACAGAGAGAGAAGGAGAGAGAGGGAGTGACAAAGAGGGAGAGACAGATGGAAGTAGAAAGTGAGAGACAGAGAGTGAAGGAGAGACGGAGTGACAGAGAGGGAAATAGAAATGGAGGAACAGAGAGAGAGACAGAGATAGAAGGAGAGAGAGGGAGTGACAGAGAGGGAAAGACAGATGGTGGGACAGAGGGAGACAGAGAGAGAGACAGAGATAGAAGGATAGAGTGGGACAGAGAGGGAGGGATATAGAAAGAAGGAAAAATGGTTGAAACCATCGCTGTCCTGGGAGCGAGGGAGGAATGGAGAGATGAAAAGAGAGAGAGAGGGGCAAAGAGAAAGGGAGAAATGGTGTCATAGAGACACAGACAGAGTTATGGACAGAGGCAGAGAAAGAGAGGGAGAGACAGATAGAAGGAGAGAGAGGGAGTGACAGGGAAGGAAAGACAGATGGAGGGACAGAGATAGAGAAGGAGAGAGATTGCAAGACAGGGAGAAGGAGAGAGGGAGAGACAGAGAGGGAAAGGCAGTTGGAGAGACAGAGAAAGAGACAGAGAGAGTGGCAGAGACAGAGATAGAAGGAGAGATTGGGAGTGACAGAGAGGGAAAGACAGATGGATGGAGAGAGGGAGAGACAGAGAGAGAAGGAGAGAGAGTGAGTGATAGAGAGGGAAAGACAGTTGGAGGGACAGATATAGACAGAGAGAGAGGCAGAGACAGAGATAGAAGGAGAGAGTGGGACAGAGAGGGAGAGATATAGAAAGAAGGAAAAATGATTGAAACCATTGCTGTCCTGGGTGCGAGGGAGGAATGGGGAGATGAAAAAAAAGAGAGAGGGGGAAAGAGAAATGGAGAAATGGTGTCATAGAGACACAGACAGAGTTATGGACAGAGGCAGAGAAAGAGAGGGAAAAAGGGAGAGAGTGCAAGACAGAGAGAAGGAGAGAGGGAGGGAGTGACAGAGAGGGAAAGACGGATGGAAGGACAGTGAGAGAGAATGAGAGAGAGGGCAAGGCAGAGAGAAGGAGAGCGGGAGTGACAGGGAGGGAAAGACAGATGGAGGGACAGTGAGAGAGACAGAGAGGAAGAGGCAGAAATAGAGAGGGAGACAGAGATATAGAGAGGAAGATACAGAGACAGTGAGAGAGAGAGATACAGAGAGAGAGAAAGGCAACGATGGTGAGAGAGACACAAATAGAGTCATGGACAGCGGCACAGAGAGAAAGAGAGGGAGAGACAGACAGACAGAAAGAGAGAGATAGAGACACAGAGAGGGAAATAGAGAGAGAGGGAGCGGAGTGAGAGAGAGATAGAGAGACAGAGACAGTGATAGCGAACCACAATGAGAGAGAGATGGAGGAGAGTGAGATGGGGGGTGAGAGAGATAGAGTGGGGTGAGAGAGATAGAGTGGGGTGAGAGAGATAGAAGGGGAGAGAGATAGAGGGGGGTGAGAGATAGAGGGGGCAGGGAGATTGAGGGGACTGTCTCACACGGTGGGGGACTGTCTAAAAATCAGAAATCATTCGAAAGCCCTTTCAAAGATGAAATTTAGAAACACTTCTACATACAAAGGGTGGTAGAAGTTTGGAACTGTCCTCCCCAAATGACCCCTCCCTATCTCTGCAATCGCCTCCAGCTCCACAATCCACAAATATCTGCGATCCTCTAATTCTGGCCTCTTGAGCATCCTCAATTTGAATCGTCGCACCATTGGTGGCCGTGCTTTCAAGCTTCCAAGGCCCTTGCCATATTTCTCTCTCTCTCTCTCCCCCCAACTCGCTCTCTCCCTCTTTCTCTGCCTCTTTCTATGACTCTGTCTCTAACACCATCTCTCTCTCCTTGGACAGAAATGTTTTTATCCATTTCTTGGTTAATTTTGAACCTGTAAATCTTGCCCGTGCTGGGAACGTCACTGCAATTTGAAAATATCAAACACTGATCAACACTCGCCCCCTAAACTCTCACATAAAACCCCCAATACAGGACTGTGCAGATAATGGGGATTGTTACTGAAGTTCTGTCAAAGTCCCCTCACGCTCTGTATCCCATTTCCCCTGTTTCCGAAGTTTGTCAGTGTTTAATAATATTTTTTGGAATTATTTTAAATGTCACTTCAGTTTGAAAATATTGTCCAACACTTGCCCCCAAAACACTCACACTAAACCCCTGATCTTTCCTTTCAAAATTAGTTCTTGCACACAGCCAGTTTTACTTTTTAATTCTATCTTTTTTCAACATAATTAGATGTAAAGTTTTTCCTATAATCTCGCCCTCCCTCTCTCACTGTCTGTCTGTCTGTCCCTCTGTCTCTGTTTCTCCCTCTGTTTGTCTCTCTCCCTCTGCATCTGCCTGCCTCTCTTTCTGTCTCTCTCACTCTGCATTTGCCTGCCTCCCTTTCTGTCTCTGTCCCTCTGTCTCTGTTTCTCCTTTTTTCTCTATAATTCTAGCTCCGTCTCTCTCTCTCTCCCTCTTTCTCTGTCCCACTCTGTCTGTGTCTCTGTCCATCTGTGTCTCACTCCCTCCATCTCTCCGTCCCTCTGTACATGTACAGCAATGCTATGAGCCATTTTTTTGGTTAAAGATGAATCTTTAACTCTTGCTTTTGTTGGGAATGGCAATGTAGGTTGAAAATATCAAACACTCATAGAACACTCATCCCTAGAACACTCACATTGAACCCCAAATACCGAACTGGGCAGACAATGGGATTTTTTACTGTGGTTCCGTCAAGGTCTCATTTCGCTATTTCTTCTGTCTCTCACTGTGTTCCACTTTGTCCCTCTTTCTCCATTTCCCCATTTTTTCGCTTCCCTCTCTCCTCTTTCCTTCATCGCCCCCAACTTTATAAATAGAGAGGGTGCTCCTTCCACTTTATAAATAAAGAGGGTGCTCCCTCCACTTTGTACATAGAGAGGGAGCTCCCTCCACTTTACACGTGGAGGCGGAGCTCCCTCTACTTTATACATAGAAAGGGAGCTCCCTCTGTTTTATATAGCTGCCGTGGTGGGATTTGAACCCCTGTCCCCAGGCCATCAGGTTGGGCATCTGGATTACATGACCAGTGATATTATCACGACCCAACTGCCTCCAAAATGGATGCATACAGTGTCTGTCAAGTAATATCACTCACAGTGGTTTCTGGGCTGTAACTCTGAACATGGTCCCGAATCAGAGACTCAAAGTTCACATTTTAACTGGGAAAAGGCAGGAACAGTGTGAAACGGGATTGCTTTTGTCCCTGGATTCAGTGTCCACTGCACACAGATCAGTTACATTTTCAATAGGAATGCCAAGAGTAAACAAGGTCAATACAATAATATGGAAAATGTAAATGATGCCTCTTATAATTGTAGCATCCGTCCAGTATGAGTACAGAATTCAGGTTTCTTCCCGGGAAAGGTCTTACTAAGAAAATATCATAGATATTGAAATAATTGTGTTTTATGCAATACATTATTTACATCAGAGTCAAAGCTGCTGATGTAATGTGTTTGTTCAGGTGAGTTCAACTAATAGCAATGATCAGGGGTATAACCGTGTCAGTGGAGACTTATCCCCTGTATAAATCAGGACCCATTGGAATGGATTAGCTCCGAGAGCCTGGTGGAGCTGTGGATTCCAGGCTAATAGAAGTCTCTGCTTCTGACAGAGATGGGACTTTCAGTATTCGTTCAGTTCATATTCATTTATTATCCTGTACTTGCAGCAATTGGAGTTCCTGGTAAGCCAGTATCTCAGCTGTTAATGGTGTAAATCGATGTGAACTGTGCTGCTGTACTCGATATTATTTCCCTCTGTGTGTGTTACACAGCTGCCTGTTGTTTACCAGCAATTTACTGATGGAATCTACTCATTGTCTACTCTTTCATTCTTGCAGGAACTGTATTATGTACTTAATGGTATTGTTTTAAGTAACTGCGGCATTATTACTGGATTATTCTGTGTATTGAATGTATTGGAATGAGATGTTTCGGTTAGGATCAATAATCGGACCATTAGGAGTTATTAGCATTTTCATGAGGTGGATCGAACCGGTCCTGGAATATTTTTATGATTTTTTTTTTAGTGATTGATAATAAGACATCTCACGGTCTCAGTGTTACAAGGGGACAGAACAATGTCCTCCCTCCCCAATAACATGGCTCAGTTTCACTGGGATTTAAATGTATTTATTGGTTATAACTGTTATCAAATATTATTTCACTCTGTGTGTGTGACGCGGCTTCACAAGTCTGGCTACTGAACAGAGTTTGCTGCTGACACTTTCACTTCTCCTTCTCTGCTTCACTGTGGACCTTCACTGTCACTGGACTACATTGTAAAATAGAAAATATTGATATGATGTTTTACTGGTTGGGATCAGTTGGAATCAAGATTCTTTCCATTTATCTGTAGATTATCAGCTGCAGCGCTGATGTTGCTGTTTTATTAATTAAACAATCCCACATTCTAACAGATTACCTAATAATTCCAGGAGAATGAATTTCTATGATCCTTTTTATTCCATGTATTGCAGATGAAGTGAAGAGTGTAGGTGAACAGGTGGAGACTTGGGTTTTCTGTAGATACATTAAATTATTCACAGAGCTTTCACCATTGAACAAACTGACTCTGAGAATAGAATCATTGAACCTGGGGCTGGTGAACGGAAAACAGACGCAGAATGTTAGGAATAAATCACAAGTGAAAAGCAGCATGAAGTAACAATTTACAGGCTGTGAGCAATCCAGAGAGATAGGGATGGAGAAAAGGAGCAGGGAGAACGAAACCGATGGACAAAGAATAGTAGAAGAAAAGAGAAAGAGATAGAAGCAGCAGTGCAAATAATTCACTTTCATAAAGTGCTGGAATGTCCAGAACAAGTAGTGAGAGAAACTGTGAGTTGAAGTTGTCTGTTGTCAGATTGCGTTCATTTTCCTGTTGGACTTGATCCTCTGTGTTGATTTCTGTCAGTTCCTCAGTTTGTTTTGCCTAAATTTCCTATTCCTAAGTTCGTGACTGAATGAACTGCATAGAATCAGTTCTGCACTGATGGTAATTCATTATTTAAGAACTGCACTTTATAATCTCTGTGACTGCTGAATTCAATCAAGAGCGAGGATGATATCAGAAATATATTTACATTTATATTTAATAGCCTGTACAAACGAAATATATTGACTATATTACAAAGAACAAAGAACAAAGAACAAAGAAAATTACAGCACAGGAACAGGCCCTTCGGCCCTCCAAGCCTACGCCGATCCAAATCCTCTATCTAAACCTGTCACCTATTTTCTAAGGGTCTGTATCTCTTTACTTCCTGCCCATTCATGTATCTGTCTCGATACATCTTAAAAGAGGCTATCGTGCCCGCGTCTACCACCTCCGCTGGCAAAGCATCCCATGCACCCACCACCCTCTGCTTAAAGAAATTTGCAGAAACAATGAACTGTTCTCCAACACCAATAACCACAGGGATTATTGTTTGAATGTATTAATTGAGTTGTATTACTGGGATCTATAGATTAGATTTCCTCTAACACTCTGCTGCAGTCTCTCCCTGTGAATCTCAGCCTCTCCTCTCACTGTATTTAATCTTCAGTCTCCTCATCCATTGCTTCAGTTTATCCACTTTGCCAAACCATCTGCTCCAGTCTCCCCTCCTGCTCCAACATGTCCTTTCCCTGGAATTTACAAGGTTGTGGGGTTATTTGATGAATGTTTTCAAGATAATAAGGGAAACTGAACGGGTTGACAGAGAGTAACAATTACCACTGGCTGCGGAGTCAGGAACTTGGGGGCACAGTCTAAAAATCTAAACGTCGTCTAAAAACCTTTCGGGAGTGAAATGAAGAAACACTTCAACACACCAGGCGTGGTATCAGTTTGGAAGTCTCTTCCATAAACGGCAATTGATGCTGAGACACTTGTTAGTTTTTAAATCTGAGTTTGATAGGTTTTTGTTAACCAAAGGTCGTAAGGGGCAAAGATAGGTACATGGAGTTAGATCACACATCAGTCATGAGCTCATTGAATGACAGAAGAGGGTTTAAGGGCCAAATGGCCTCCTCCTCTTCCTCTGTCCAATGACAAATATCTTGTTATCACTCTTTAAGTCTTGGTCTGTGTTTCATCTCTTTCTCTCTCTTTCTGTCTGTTTGTCTCTCTCTTTCTCCTCTCTCATACATCTGTGGAAATCCACAAACATTAGTCAGCCATTTTAGGCAGGTTCTCGGTGGCCATTTTATCTTACCACAACACTGGGACATTTATTCCAGAGACCGAATCCTCACCAATATGAGGATAGTGCTGAAATTGTGACAGAGACACAGACATGGAGACACTGAGGCGCACAGTCCGAGAATGGAATTAATCATTCCTTTGCGCCCAATAAATTTCCCTCCACTGTGATTCGGCTGGGTGGCCTGTAATTACTCAGTCTTTTTCTTTCTCCCTTGTTAATCAACAGGACAACATGCGCAGTCCTCCAGTCCTCTGGCAGCACGACTATAACCAGAGAGGATTGGAAAATGATGGTCAGAGCCTCTGATATTTCCTGCCTTGCACCTCTGAACAGTCTGAGCCTGGTGAATTATCAGCTTTCAAAGATGCCAAACCCCTGAATATTTCCTCTCTCACTGTTATCCCATTCAATATTTCAAACCCCTCCTCATTGACTACAATGTCTCTGTCATCCCTTCTTTTGTGAAGACAGTCGCAATGTATTCATTAAGAACCTTGCCCGCATCTTCCACCTCCATGGTTAGGAAAAAGGAGGAGAGATGATATAAAGTAAAGGATACAATTCGAAAGGAGGTGCAGGAACAGACTCATCTTGGTGTATTTGTGCACCAATCACTGAAGGTGGCAGGGCAGCTTCAGAAAGTGATTAAACGGCATAAGGGGTCCTCAGATTATAAATAGAGACATTGAATACAAAAGCAAGGAAAATATGACCTTTGTCAAACGCTGGTTTGCCTTCAAATGTAGCATTGTGCAATTCTGGGCACCGTACTTTAGGGGTATTAGAGAGGGTACAGAAAAGATTCACAAGAATGGTTCCAAGGTTGAGGGACTTCAGTACGTGGATAAATTGGAGAAGCTGGGTTTGTTCTCTGTGTCTCTCTCTGTCTTCCTCTCTCTGTCTCTCCCTCCTGCTATCTCTGACACTAAGAGGGAGACAGAGGGAGAGAGGCTTAGATATGAGGATAGAGAGAGGGCTGTTGAGAGCGACAAGGTTGGAGACAGAGAGATTGTTGCGGTGGATTGAAAGGGAGAATGTAAGATATATTCATTTGATGAAATCCTTCACTGCTGTGTACGCAAACAGAGAAAGATAGGTACGCAGAGTGAAATATTGGTAGAGTGGGAGAAATGTGGATGAGGTTGGGGCCAAGGCGGCCAGTTTTGATGATCAGGAAGGAAAACGCTCCATTGTAAACAAGGTATTCCACAATGGAAGCCATCACACCCTCATGATATTGGTGTGGAAATCTTGTAATCTATGCCCATGGTTATTGACCCCTCTGTTAAGGGAAATGGGTCCTTCCTATCTACTCTATCTAGGCCCATCATTATTTTATACACCTCAATTAAATCTTCCCTTCAATCTTCTCTGTTCCAAAGAAAACAATTCCAGCCTATGCAATCTTTACTCAGAGTTAAAATTCTCCATTCCTGACAACATCCTCTATAAATCTCCTCTGTACCCTCTCTAGTGTGATCACATCCTTCCTGTAATGTGGTCACCAGAACTGTACACAGTACTCTAGCTGTGGTCTAACTAGAGTTTGAGACAGTTCTCGCATAATCTCCCTGCTCTTATATTCTCGACATCGGCCAATAAAGGGCAGTATTCCGTAAGCCTTCTTAACCACCTTATCCACCTGTCCTGTTACCCTCTGGAATCAGTGGACATTCACTCCAAGGCCCCTCTGTTCACAGTCTGAGAGATTGTTCAGTTAGATTGAAAGAGCAAATGTAAAACATAACAATTTGATGTAATCCTTCACTGCAATACACACAGACATACGAGCGAGAGGCATGGAGTGTGAAACATCGGGGTAGAGGGAGAAAAATAGATGGAGATGGTAACAAATTGGAAAGGAGTGATTGGGACTGAGAGAGAGGTGATCTCTGGTAATCTCTCTTGCTGGTAATCTCTCTCCATCTCTATCTCTCTCTTCCCCTCTCTTCTATTCTCTGAAACCCTATTTCTTCTCTCTGTTACTGATTTTCCAAGTCTATCTCTCTACTTTTCTCCCTCTATCTCTATCTCGCTCTGTACACTGTCTCAATCTCTCCCTCTTGCTCTCAGGATGGGAAGACGGAGAAAGAAAGGCAGAGAAAGGGTGTTGCAGGCACTGAGAGATGAGGAGAGAGAGACAGAGGAACAGTGAGTCCGGCATTGGTAGATGGACCTTTGCACTGTATCTAACCCCGTGCGTACCTGCCCTGTAAGTATTAGATGGGGACAGTCTCGGACCGGGGGGACTGTCTAAAAATCGAAAATCCAGAAACACGTCTGCATACAAAGTGTGGTAGAAGTTTGGAATTGTCTTCCACAAATGACCCCTCCCTATCTCTGCAATCTCCTCCAGCTCCACAATCCACCAATATCTGCGATCCTCGATTTCTGGCCTCTTGAGGATCCTCAATTTGAGTCGTCCCACCATTGGTGGCCGTGCCTTCAAGCTGCCAAGACCCTAACTCTGGAACTATTTTCCGAAGCCTCTCCGTCTCACTAACTCTCTTTCCTTTTTGAAGACGCTGCCTGAGCCCAACCTCTCTGACCACGTTTTAGTTCGTCTAGTGTATTATCTCCTTAAGTGACTCGATGTCAACTTTTTATTTCCTCATTTATTTGTTGGATGTGTGCGTTACTGGCCAGGCCAGCATTTATTATCCATCTCTAATTGCCCTTGAGAAGGTGTTGTTGAGCCTCCTTCTTGAACCGCTGCAGTCCATGTGGGGTAGGTATACCCACAGTGCTGTTCGGAAGCGAGTTCCAGGATTTTGACCCAGTAACAGTGAAGGAATGGCGATATAATTTCAAGTTGGGATGGTCTGTGACTTTAGTTGTTGTGTGCGGACAGTATTTTCAGTGCGCAGTCCATTTATATACATTTTTTTTTCACTTGGTTAGATGTAAAGTTTCTCCTACAATCTGCCTGCCTCCCCGTATCTCCTCACTCTTTCTGCCCGTCTCTCCCTCCTTCTCTGAAGCCACTGCTTTGCTCTGGATCTAAACTCACACTGTACCCGCCCTGGGAGGTCTCATTCTGGTGCTTAAGCAATGAGTTATGCAGTTCCAGCATAACCTCCCTGCTCTTAAATACTTTAACAGCCGTGATGGGAATGTCACTGCAGTTTGAAAATATGAAACACTGTTTCAGCATTCACTCCTGAAACACTCACACTACCCTCCAAAAACAGGAATGGGCAGATAATGAGGATTGTTATTGATCGTTACAACCTGTCTCATCCTCTCTCTGTCTCTCCCTCTCATGTCTGTTTCTTCCTGTTAGCGGGCATGAATCTAGAAGAATCACTCGACACTCAGGTCTGCTCCAATGTCGAACAGTTTATTGAGTTACGCCAGCGGGGAGCAGGTCACTGGTCTGTCCAGATGCCTCTCCACTGAACAAAGGAAAATCCACAACAGATATACAGTTAGTCAGCCCATCCCGGCTGGACATAATCCAATCATAACTGTTATTGATTACATATATTACATTCATTACCAATAACATTATTAATTATGCATCATGTGGCTGTGGGGATAGCTCATGGTACGCCCCTGACCATCTCAGCTTGTTCACCAAACCCCCCTTGAGTCTTCACAACGATTCCATCTACGTCTATCAGGTCAGCATTCCTAGTTGCTTTGTGTAGTCCGCACTTAGACAGAGCAGCTGTCTTCTGCACAGATATGGGGGGGAGGGCCCTCCTTGGTCAGGCTAATCGCCTGTGCTAAGCAGTACCATGCTCAAGGCTGCAAGCGAACTAACTTGTCCCACAATGCCTTGGGTAAATACCCAATTTTGTAACAATATGTGGCTACACTTTCATCTTGTGTGTATTTATTTAGCTGCATCGGCCACAATTTTTCCCTCTACAATCCCCCCTTTCGGTAACCGACTACCCCTCGTCCTGTTAACCGACATGCCTACTTTATCATTCCCGTTATAACCCCGTCCGGTATTCCCTGCCTCTACGTGCTGGCCAGTCACGTGGTTTCAGGAATCCCGGTCACTTAAATCAAATCAATATGACCCAAATTATCGTGTCCTTTTGAGGTTAACCTCCTGTGTTGTTCCTTTACCAAAGCGTTTGCTTTCTTTCGCTTAGTATATTGTGCAATGCCCCATCGTTCATATAGTCCATATTAATACTCCTTTCATTGATCCGTTGTGCAACCATTACTGGGTCTTTGTTCTTTCTCTCCGGATATTAGCATCAGGCCCCACAGCCACTGCAGTCCGGTTCTTTCCCATTCGCCACTAGTGGTTATATCTGTAATTTAAACACACTGCCCTGGTGGTCATCAGGTGTTAGTACTTGTCCATGTTATGAGTATCCCCTGATGAGGGATACATGTCTACCTGTGGGGACCGAACATGTCCTGGGGAATCCAGGAGTTAATTTATATTCTTATCATCTTTACTCTTTCGAAATTATCTATATGGTCCCGTCGTGCTCGGGCTTCGTTCCCCACAATCCTTTCCCAGTTAGTAGCCCATCTAATAATAATCCAAATGCCTATCAACACGACCATTAATCCCAGCTCCCCGAGTAGTCCATTCTCAAGTGTATTCTTCCATTCCCGGTATCTCTTTGCGTATCAGGTTGTGTTTATTTCGGAGTTTGTCATTTGCTGTTGTCTTTATATACCTTCATTTGGGACTGGTGTTTTCATAGGCCCTTCCCTTTACCATTACTTTGTCTCCCACAACAGGCAGCTTTGTCTGTTCCTCTTTCATGTTTCTATAGAACCTCCTGCCTCACCTTGTGCAGTTGTTTAGTTTAGAGATACAGCACTGAAACAGGCCCTTCGGCCCAACAAATCTGTGCCGACCATCAACCACCCATTTATACTAATCCTACACGAGGCCCAAATTCCTACCACATCCCCACCTGTCCCTATCTTCCCCCACCACCTACCTCACAACTCCTTCACAAATCATTAACCCTTTCTCTCATGGGTCCTACTTCCTCACTACCTGCTACGACATACCTTGCCAGTCTCATCACCCTTCCTGTCACCGTCTTCATCAAGTCCTTTCCTACTTTAGCTACACCACTCTGTCCCTTTTGTTCCTTTTTCAAAATATCCTTTACTAGCTGACTAAGAGTTCTAACCTTCTGGTCCACCTTTTCCAAATCTATAGTATTGACAATTGAAGTTCCCATATGAAGGACTGTGGCTGCATCATTCACTAAACTACGTTTATGTCTCTTTCCCTTTATTATTCCTTCAAGACCAAATTCTCGTCTTAGCAATTGTTACAGTAATACCTTGTCCAACTTTCAGGTCTTCTCAGGGCACCAGCAAGGTAGCTAGATATCTGAGATACTCAATATTAGCGGTACTAACTCAAGCTTTATATTATCATATAAAATGTTATTCGTTTTCATTATTGCAAGTCCATTTTCTGGACCTGCAGTTAAGGCAGGGCAAGGGAGACCAGTCACTTGTGACAGCTGGGTCGTAACCTTACTCGTCGGTAATTCGGATGTGGGGATAATCGTGGGGGTTGTTGCTTCTTGTCTGTTTATTCTCACAACCTGGCATAGGAACTGTCCTTTTTTTATCTTAGAGCTTTAATATCTTGTGCTAGGGGGAGTTCGAGGATTGCCTGCACTCACATTTGCTCTGTCTCATGCTTTCCCTGTGTTATTACTATTCCCAAATAAGAAACCTTTTCCTTCATTATCTGTGCCAAATTAAACTGGATTTTCAACATCTCAGATTATTCCAAATTCAAATAACAGTAAATTTCCCTTTGAATGCTTTAAATAACCATTCATATCAATTTAATTTTGTTTATCGATTCCAATTTCTTATGCCCAGACTTGGTGATATAGCATTTTATTATTAAAGACAGAAGTGCTTGCAACTAGGTTAATTTCTTTGCTTGTCTCCAAGTGGGCGGAGCAAAGCATTCTCAGCTGTGTCGCTTTACGTAACCTTTTTTCCCTTTTCGAAAAGAACTAAACTCCATTTTAAACATTTTTTTGGTATCCTTAGGATTTTCAAACAACAAAATCTTTAGTAACATTATCAACTTCAAAGGAAATCATCTCCATCAGGAAAGACAGACATCTTCAGCCCTTCAAGGCTGAAGCTTATCTCTTAGAAAATTGTTCGTTGCCATTTCACAGTTGCAAAACCAACTTCTAAAATCAAAATAAAATTTTAACTTAAAATATAATTCAATTTTATATCCCATTCCTGGGTGCACAATCTTAAATCGAAATGAACACACTCAACAATCACTTTTCACACTCATTCAATTCCAAACAACTTAATAGACTCATGCTTTCAACATTAAAGCCAGGCAACAAAGAGTTAACGACAGTCAGTTGTATAGTGCACAAGCTGTACATCCCAGACATTCAATTCATTCGTGGACGCTTCCAACATTCACACATTCGAATTAACGACACAGTAACTTGTTTTTACTCCAAAACATAGTCTTTAATTTCACTCTGCCATAAACTTAGTGAATGCTTTTTTTTCTTTTTATCACCACTCCTTTTGTTTTGTGGCAGGGTCGTGGGGATTCCAAACTGAGTCACTCATCTTTCCTATTAACTTGTTGTGTTTCTCTGCCAGGTGGCAGGTAAGGGACCCCTCCGGTCCCCACTCGAGCTCCATCTTTTCACTGGCCATGCTTGGGTAGGATTAGAACCATTAGAATCTACTCTCAGAGGTCCACTTTCAACCTAGCACAACTTGTCGTAGACCGTCTCCTGGCTAACTGTCGGCTCACAAGTCTGTCAGTATTTCACACAAGAAGCTTATGATATATATATATATGCATACATATATTCCAAACCCTTCTCAACAGTGCCTACGTGTGTTAACGAACTACCTACCACCATTTGACCATTGATCAGATCCTGTTCAGAAACTTGGCATTCGTCGGTCGCAAAACACCACCCGGCCCGGGATAAGCTTTAAAGATACTCACCCGGTATTCCTGATGGCATCAAGCGACTGCCGAATCCTGTTCTCAAGTTCGGGATCAGGCTCCAGCCAACTCCCCCTTGGTCCCTTTGTTCCCCCCACCCCCCGCCCACTTGATCCTGGCCGTCACGTGGGACCAGGTCCTTTTAAATCAGACTCAGGCTGGGTGATTGGGATATCAGGATCGCAGAAGAGTTGACTTACACCTGATTCTGCCGACTACGCCAATTGTAGGCGGGAATGAATCGAGAAGAATCACTCAACCCTCAGGTCCACTCCAATGTCAAACAGTTTATTTAGTTACGCCAGTGGGGAGCAGGTCACTGGGCTGTCCAGATGCCTCTGCAACGAACAAAGGAAAATCATCAATACTCATACATTTTCAAACAGTTACTCAGCCGATCCTGGCTGGACATGGTCCAATCACAACGATTATAGGTCATATACATTGATTATTAGAGCCAATAGAAATGGTTACGAGGCATGGAGTTACTGCAGAACCGGCCCATAGACAGATAGGGGATTACTCATGATGTTCTCCATTCCATCTTATCCATTATCCTTGGTTCTCATGTACGCTCACCATCTTATCTTGACCTCGTTACAGGCTGGTACCTTTGTCAGCATTCCACAAGGACATCGGCTCTCAATTTAATGAGTCTTTGTTTGAATTTATGTGATCAAGTTGGCTAAGCCACATGACGCCCTGCAACCTCTACATTGTTCACTAAAATTATACGTTATTGGTTACTCAAATAGCATTTAAAGAGTATGATATTTCCTGCATATGCCTCTGCACTTGGGAATACCCTACAACAATATCTTCACAGGGAGAGTCACTGAGTGGGAATGTTATTATAGTAACTCCACATGAAGAGTCACTGAGTGTGTCTGTTATTATAGTATTTCCACAGGGAGAGGCACTGAGTGGGTCTGTTGCTGTAGTATTTCCAAAGGGAGAGTCACTGAGGGGGTCTGTTGTTGCAGCATCTCCAGAGAGAGAATCACTGAGTGGGTCTGTTATTATATTATCTCCACAGGGAGAGTCACTGAGTGGGTCTGTTACGATAATATCTCCACTGGGAATGTCAACGAGTGTGCCTGTCATTATAGTATTTCCACAGGGAGAGCTACAGAGTGGGTCTGTTATTGTAGTATTTCTGTAGGGCGAGTGACTGAGTGGGACTGTCATTACAGAATCACCACAGGGAGAGTCACTAGGTCTCTTAGTATAGTATCTTCACAGGGAGAGTCACTGAGTGGGTCTATTATTTTCGAATCTCCACAGGGAGTGTCACTAACTGGGTCTGTTGTTATATAATCTCCACAGGGAGAGTCACGGAGTGTGTCTGTTGTTACAGTATCTCCACTTTGAGAGTCACTGAGTTGTTCTGTTATTGTAATATCTCCACATGGAGAGTCACGGAGTGTGTCTGTTGTTACAGTATCTCCACTTTGAGAGTCACTGAGTGGGTCTGTTATTGCAATATCTCCACATGGAGAGTAACTGAGTGGTTCTGTTGTTGTAGTATTTCCAAAGGGAGAGTCACTGAGGGGGTCTGCGACATAGTATCTCCACTGGGATGCTGAATGATTGTGTTTTATAATATAGTATATCCACAGGGTGAGTGACGGAGTGGGTCTGCTGCTTTAGTATCTCCACAGGGGAAGACACTGAGTGGGTCTGTTGTTGTAGTTTTGGCTCAGCTAGAGTCACTGAGTGGGTCTGTTATTATAGTATCTACACAGGAAGAGTCACTGAGTGGGTCTGTTATTATAGTATCTCCACAGGGAGAGTCACTGAGTGGCCCTGTTATTATAATATCTCCACAGGTAGAGTCACTGAGTGGGTCTGTTATCATAGTATCTCCACAGGGAGAGTCACTGAGTGGCCTGTTTTCTAGTTCTCCAAGGGAGTCTTCCCGACTGTGTCTGTTATGTTGGTATCTCCACAGGGAGAGTCACTGAGTGCATCTATTATTATAGTACCTTTGTTGGGGGAGTCACTGACTTGGCCTGTTATAATAGTATTTCCACAGGGAGAGTTGCTGAGTTGGTCTGTTATTTTAGTATTTCCATAGGGAGAGTCACTGAGTGTGTCTGTTATTGTAATATCTCCACAGGGAGAGTCACCGAGTGGTTCTGGTATTAGAGTATCTCCACAGGGAGAGTCACTGAGTGGGTCTGTTATTATAGGATCTCCACAGGGAGAGTCACTGTGTGGGTCTGTTGTTATAGTATCTCCACAGGGAGAGTCACTGAGTGGGTCTGTTTTACAGTTCTCCACGTGGACTCTTACAGAATGTGTCTGTGACGTTGGTATCTCCACAGGGGGAGTCACTGAGTGCATCTATTAATATAGTACCTCCATAGGGGGAGTCACTGACTTGGCCTGTTATTATAGTATTTCCACAGGGAGAGTTGCTGAGTTGGTCTGTTATTTTAGTATTTCCATAGGGAGAGTGACTGAGTGGATCTGTTATTATTGTATCTCCACAGGGAGAGTCACTGAGTGCGTCTGTTATTGTAATATCTCCACAAGGAGAGTCACCGAGTGGTTCTGGTATTAGAGTATCTCCACAGGGAGAGTCACTGAGTGGGTTTGTTATTATAGGATCTCCACAGGGAGAGTCACTGTGTGGGTCTGTTGTTATAGTATCTCCACAGGGAGAGTCACTGAGTGGGTCTGTTTTATAGTTCTCAACGTGGACTCTTACAGAATGTGTCTGTGACGTTGGTATCTCCACAGGGGGAGTCACTGAGTGCATCTATTAATATAGTATCTCCATAGGGGGAGTCACTGACTTGGCCTGTTATTAAAGTATTTCCATAGGGAGAGTGAATGAGTGGGTCTGTTATTACAGTATCTCCAAAGGGAGAGTCACTGAGTGTGTCTGTTATTGTAGTATCTCCACAGGGAGAGCCACTGAGTGCATCTGCTTTTAGAGCACCTTCAAAGGGGGAGTCACTGAGTGTGTCTTTTTGTATATTTTCTCCACCGTGAGAGTCACTGAGTGTGTCTGTTATGATAGTATCTCCACAATGAGAGTAGTTGATTGGGTCTGTTGTTTTAGTTTCTCCAATGGGAGAATTACTGAGTTGGTCTTTTATTTTGTATCTCCACAGTGAGAGTAGTTGATTGGGTCTGTTCTTGCAGTATCTCCACAGGGAGAGTCACTGAGTGGATCTGTTATTATAGTACCTCCACAGTGAGAGTAGTGAGTGGGTCTGTTGTTTTAGTATCTCCACAGGGAGACTTACTGAGTGGGTCTGTTATTACAGTATCTCCACAGTGCGAGCAGTGAGTGGGTCTGTTGTTTTTGTATCTCCACAGGGAGACTCAATGAGTGGGTCTGTTGTTGCAGTATCTCCACAGAGAGAGTCACTGAGTTTGTCTGTTGTTTTAGTATCTCCTGAGGGAGAGTCACTGAGTGGGTCTGTTGTTTTAGTAGCTCCACAGGGAGTTTCACAAAGCGGATCTGATGTATTTGTATCTCCACAGGGAGAGACACTGAGTGGGTCTGTTATTATACGCTCTCCACTTTGAGATTCACTGAGTGGGTCTGTTATTATAGTATCTCCACAGGGGGAGACACTGAGTGGGTCTGTTATTATTATATCTCCGCAGGGAGCGTGAATGAGTGGGTCTGTTATGAAAGTATATCCAGAGGGAGAGACACTGATTGGCTCTATTGTTGCAACATATCCACAGGGAGAGTGACTGTTTGGATCTGTTAGTATATTTATCTCCACAGGGAGAGTCACTGAGTGGTTCTGTTATTATAGTATCTCCACAGGGAGATTCACTGAGGCGTCTGAGATTACAGTATCTCCACAGGGAGATTCACTGAATGGTACTGTTGTTGCAGTATCTCCACAGGGAGTGTCACTGTGTGGGTCTGTTTTTTAGTATCTCCAGAGGGATAGTCACTTGGTGTGTCTGTTATTATAGTACCTCCATAGGTAGAGTCACTGAATGGCTCTGTTATTATAGTATCTCCACAGGGAGGGTCACTGTGTCGGTCTATTTTATAGCATCTCCATTGTGACAGTCACTTTTGTCTGTTTTATTATACTATCTCCACAGGAAAAGTCACTGAGTGGGTCTGATATTACATAATCTCCACAGGGAGATACAGTGAGTGGGTCTGTTGTTATAGTATCTCCAAAGGGGGTGTCACTGGGTGTGCCTGTTACTGTAGTATTTGCTCAAGGAGACTCACTGAGTGACTCTGTTAGATAGTATTTCCACTGGGAGAGTTACTGAATTGGTCTGTTATTTCGTATTTCCATCGGGAGTGTCATTGACTGAGTCTGTTATGATAGGATCTCCACATGGAGAGTCACTGGGTCTGTTGTGGTAGTATCTCCTCAGGTCGAGTCACTGAGTGGGTCTTTTGTTGCAGTACCTCCACAGGGAGCGTCACTGAGTGGGTCTGTTATTATAGTGTCTCCACTGGGAGAGTCACTGAGTGGGTCTGTTATTATGATATCTCCACAGGGAGAGTCACTGAGTGGGTCTGTTGTCATCGTATCTCGACAGGAAGAGTCACTGTCTGGGTCTGTTATTATAGTATCTCCTCAAGGAGAGTCACTGAGTGGGTCTGTTGTTGTAGTATTTGCTGGGGTTGACCCACTGAGTGGGTCTGTTATTATAGTATCTCCACAGGGAGAGTCACTTAATGGGTCTGTTATTGTAATATCTTGACAGGGAGAGTTACTTAGTGGGTCTGTTATTGTAGCATCTCCACAGGGATAGTCACTAAGTGGGTCTGATATTATAGTATTTCCACAGGGAGTGTCAGTGAGTGGGTCTGTTATTATAATATCTCCACAGGGTGAGTCACTGAGTGCGTCTGTTATTTTAGTATCTCCACAGGGAGACACTCTGAGTGGGTCTGCTATTGTAGTATCTCCACAGGGAGAGTCACTGAGTGGGTCGGTTATTACAGTTTGTCCACTAGGACATTCACTGAGTGTGCCTGGCATTACAGTATCACCACCGGGAGTGTCACTTAGTGGGTCTGTTGCTGTAGTTTCTCCTCAGGTAGAGTCACTGAGTGGGTCTTTTGCTGTAGCACCTCCACAGGGAGCGTCACTGAGTGGTTCTCTTATTATAATATCTCCACAGGGAGAGTCACTGAGTGGGTCTGTTATTATAAGATCTCCACAAGGCGAGTCACTGAGTGGGTCTCTTTTTGTAGCATTTGCTGAGGGAGACTCGCTGAGTGGGTCAGTTATTGTAATATCTTGACAGCTAGAGTCACTGAGTGGGTCTGTTATGATTGTATCGCCATAGGGAGAGTCACTGAGTGAGTCGGTTATTACAGTATCTCCACAGGGAGAGTAGCTGAGTGGGTCTGTTTTTATAGTATCTCCTCAGGGTGAGTCACTGAGTGGGTCTGTTGTCATCGTATCTCGACAGGAAGAGTCACTGTCTGGGTCTGTTATTATAGTATCTCCTCAAGGAGAGTCACTGAGTGGGTCTGTTATTGTAGTATTTGCTGGGGGAGACCCACTGAGTGGGTCTGTTATTATAGTATCTCCACAGGGAGAGTCACTGAATGGGTCTGTTATTGTAATATCTTGACAGGGAGAGTTACTTAGTGGGTCTGTTATTGTAGTATCTCCACAGGGATAGTCACTAAGTGGGTCTGATATTATAGTATTTCCACAGGGAGTGTCAGTGAGTGGGTCTGTTATTATAGTATCTCCACAGGGAGAGTCACTGAGTGGGTCTGTTATTATAGTATCTCCACAGGGAGAGTCACTGAGTGGCCCTGTTATTATAGTATCTCCACAGGGAGAGTCACTGAGTGGGTCTGTTATCATAGTATCTCCACAGGGAGAGTCACTGAGTGGCCTGTTTTCTAGTTCTCCAAGGGAGTCTTCCCGACTGTGTCTGTTATGTTGGTATCTCCACAGGGAGAGTCACTGAGTGCATCTATTACTATAGTACCTTTGTTGGGGGAGTCACTGACTTGGCCTGTTATAATAGTATTTCCACAGGGAGAGTTGCTGAGTTGGTCTGTTATTTTAGTATTTCCATAGGGAGAGTCACTGAGTGTGTCTGTTATTGTAATATCTCCACAAGGAGAGTCACCGAGTGGTTCTGGTATTAGAGTATCTCCACAGGGAGAGTCACTGAGTGGGTCTGTTATTATAGGATCTCCACAGGGAGAGTCACTGTGTGGGTCTGTTGTTATAGTATCTCCACAGGGAGAGTCACTGTGTGGGTCTGTTTTATAGTTCTCCACGTGGACTCTTACAGAATGTGTCTGTGACGTTGGTATCTCCACAGGGGGAGTCACTGAGTGCATCTATTAATATAGTACCTCCATAGGGGGAGTCACTGACTTGGCCTGTTATTATAGTATTTCCACAGGGAGAGTTGCTGAGTTGGTCTGTTATTTTAGTATTTCCATAGGGAGAGTGACTGAGTGGATCTGTTATTATTGTATCTCCACAGGGAGAGTCACTGAGTACGTCTGTTATTGTAATATCTCCACAAGGAGAGTCACCGAGTGGTTCTGGTATTAGAGTATCTCCACAGGGAGAGTCACTGAGTGGGTCTGTTATTATAGGATCTCCACAGGGAGAGTCACTGTGTGGGTCTGTTGTTATAGTATCTCCACAGGGAGAGTCACTGAGTGGGTCTGTTTTATAGTTCTCAACGTGGACTCTTACAGAATGTGTCTGTGACGTTGGTATCTCCACAGGGGGAGTCACTGAGTGCATCTATTAATATAGTATCTCCATAGGGGGAGTCACTGACTTGGCCTGTTATTAAAGTATTTCCATAGGGAGAGTGAATGAGTGGGTCTGTTATTACAGTATCTCCAAAGGGAGAGTCACTGAGTGTGTCTGTTATTGTGATATCTACACAGGGAGAGTCACCGAGTGTTTCTGTTGTTATAGTATCTCCACAGGGAGAGCCACTGAGTGCATCTGCTTTTAGAGCACCTTCAAAGGGGGAGTCACTGAGTGTGTCTTTTTGTATATTTTCTCCACCGTGAGAGTCACTGAGTGTGTCTGTTATGATAGTATCTCCACAATGAGAGTAGTTGATTGGGTCTGTTGTTTTAGTTTCTCCAATGGGAGAATTACTGAGTTGGTCTTTTATTTTGTATCTCCACAGTGAGAGTAGTTGATTGGGTCTGTTCTTGCAGTATCTCCACAGGGAGAGTCACTGAGTGGATCTGTTATTATAGTACCTCCACAGTGAGAGTAGTGAGTGGGTCTGTTGTTTTAGTATCTCCACAGGGAGACTAACTGAGTGGGTCTGTTATTATCGTATCTCCACAGTGCGAGCAGTGAGTGGGTCTGTTGTTTTTGTATCTCCACATGGAGACTCAATGAGTGGGTCTGTTGTTGCAGTATCTCCACAGAGAGAGTCACTGAGTTTGTCTGTTGTTTTAGTATCTCCTGAGGGAGAGTCACTGAGTGGGTCTGTTGTTTTAGTAGCTCCACAGGGAGTTTCACAAAGCGGATCTGATGTATTTGTATCTCCACAGGGAGAGACACTGAGTGGGTCTGTTATTATACGCTCTCCACTTTGAGATTCACTGAGTGGGTCTGTTATTATAGTATCTCCACAGGGGGAGACACTGAGTGGGTCTGTTATTATTATATCTCCGCAGGGAGCGTGAATGAGTGGGTCTGTTATGAAAGTATCTCCAGAGGGAGAGACACTGATTGGCTCTATTGTTGCAACATATCCACAGGGAGAGTGACTGTTTGGATCTGTTAGTATATTTATCTCCACAGGGAGAGTCACTGAGTGGTTCTGTTATTATAGTATCTCCACAGGGAGATTCACTGAGGCGTCTGAGATTACAGTATCTCCACAGGGAGATTCACTGAATGGCACTGTTGTTGCAGTATCTCCACAGGGAGTGTCACTGTGTGGGTCTGTTTTTTAGTATCTCCAGAGGGATAGTCACTTGGTGTGTCTGTTATTATAGTACCTCCATAGGTAGAGTCACTGAATGGCTCTGTTATTATAGTATCTCCACAGGGAGGGTCACTGTGTCGGTCTATTTTATAGCATCTCCATTGTGACAGTCACTTTTGTCTGTTTTATTATACTATCTCCACAGGAAAAGTCACTGAGTGGGTCTGATATTACATAATCTCCACAGGGAGATACAGTGAGTGGGTCTGTTGTTATAGTATCTCCAAAGGGGGTGTCACTGGGTGTGCCTGTTACTGTAGTATTTGCTCAAGGAGACTCACTGAGTGACTCTGTTAGATAGTATTTCCACTGGGAGAGTTACTGAATTGGTCTGTTATTTCGTATTTCCATCGGGAGTGTCATTGACTGAGTCTGTTATGATAGGATCTCCACATGGAGAGTCACTGGGTCTGTTGTGGTAGTATCTCCTCAGGTCGAGTCACTGAGTGGGTCTTTTGTTGCAGTACCTCCACAGGGAGCGTCACTGAGTGGGTCTGTTATTATAGTGTCTCCACTGGGAGAGTCACTGAGTCGGTCTGTTATTATGATATCTCCACAGGGAGAGTCACTGAGTGGGTCTGTTGTCATCGTATCTCGACAGGAAGAGTCACTGTCTGGGTCTGTTATTATAGTATCTCCTCAAGGAGAGTCACTGAGTGGGTCTGTTGTTGTAGTATTTGCTGGGGGTGACCCACTGAGTGGGTCTGTTATTATAGTATCTCCACAGGGAGAGTCACTTAATGGGTCTGTTATTGTAATATCTTGACAGGGAGAGTTACTTAGTGGGTCTGTTATTGTAGCATCTCCACAGGGATAGTCACTAAGTGGGTCTGATATTATAGTATTTCCACAGGGAGTGTCAGTGAGTGGGTCTGTTATTATAATATCTCCACAGGGTGAGTCACTGAGTGCGTCTGTTATTTTAGTATCTCCACAGGGAGACACTCTGAGTGGGTCTGCTATTGTAGTATCTCCACAGGGAGAGTCACTGAGTGGGTCGGTTATTACAGTTTGTCCACTAGGACATTCACTGAGTGTGCCTGGCATTACAGTATCACCACCGGGAGTGTCACTTAGTGGGTCTGTTGCTGTAGTTTCTCCTCAGGTAGAGTCACTGAGTGGGTCTTTTGCTGTAGCACCTCCACAGGGAGCGTCACTGAGTGGTTCTCTTATTATAATATCTCCACAGGGAGAGTCACTGAGTGGGTCTGTTATTATAAGATCTCCACAAGGCGAGTCACTGAGTGGGTCTCTTTTTGTAGCATTTGCTGAGGGAGACTCGCTGAGTGGGTCAGTTATTGTAATATCTTGACAGCTAGAGTCACTGAGTGGGTCTGTTATGATTGTATCGCCATAGGGAGAGTCACTGAGTGAGTCGGTTATTACAGTATCTCCACAGGGAGAGTAGCTGAGTGGGTCTGTTTTTATAGTATCTCCTCAGGGTGAGTCACTGAGTGGGTCTGTTGTCATCGTATCTCGACAGGAAGAGTCACTGTCTGGGTCTGTTATTATAGTATCTCCTCAAGGAGAGTCACTGAGTGGGTCTGTTATTGTAGTATTTGCTGGGGGAGACCCACTGAGTGGGTCTGTTATTATAGTATCTCCACAGGGAGAGTCACTGAATGGGTCTGTTATTGTAATATCTTGACAGGGAGAGTTACTTAGTGGGTCTGTTATTGTAGTATCTCCACAGGGATAGTCACTAAGTGGGTCTGATATTATAGTATTTCCACAGGGAGTGTCAGTGAGTGGGTCTGTTATTATAGTATCTCCACAGGGAGAGTCACTGAATGGGTCTGTTATTGTAATATCTTGACAGGGAGAGTTACTTAGTGGGTCTGTTATTATAATATCTCCACAGGGTGAGTCACTGCGTGGGTCTGTTATTATATTATCTCGACAGGGTGATTCACTGAATGGCACTGTTGTTGCAGTATCTCCACATGTAGAGTCACTGAGTGGGTCTGTTATTATAGTATCTCCACATGGAGTGTCACTGACTGGGTCTGTGATTATAGAATCTTCACAGTGAGGGTCACTGAGATTGTCTGTTATCATAATATCTCCACAGGGAGAGTCACTGAGTGCGTCTGTTATTATAGTATCTCCACAGGGAGATACACTGAGTGGGTCTGCTATTGTAGTATCTCCTCAGGGAGAGTCACTGAGTGGGTCGGTTATTACAGTATGTCCACTGGGACATTCACTGAGTGTGCCTGTCATTGCAGTATCACCACCGGGAGTGTCACTTAGTGGGTCTGTTGCTGTAGTTTCTCCTCAGGTAGAGTCACTGAGTGGGTCTTTTGCTGTAGTACCTCCACAGGGAGCGTCACTGAGTGGTTCTCTTATTGTAATATCTCCACAGGGAGAGTCACTGAGTGGGTCTGTTATTATAGTATCTCCACATGGAGTGTCACTGACTGGGTCTGTTATTATAGTATTTCCACAGAGAGAGTCACTGAGAGGGTCTGTTATTGTAATATCTCCACAGGGAGAGTCACTGAGTGGGTCTGTTATTATAGTATCTCCGCAGGGAGAGTCACAGAGTGCATCTGTTATTATATTATCTCCACAGGGAGATTCACTGAATGGCACTGTTGTTGCAGTATCTCAACATGTAGAGTCACTGAGTGGGTCTGTTATTATAGTATCTCCACAGGGAGAGTCACTGAGTGCGTCTGTTATTATAGTATCTCCACAGGGAGATACACTGAGTGGGTCTGCTATTGTAGTATCTCCACAGGGAGAGTCACTGAGTGGGTCGGTTATTACAGTATGTCCACTGGGACATTCACTGAGTGTGCCTGTCATTGCAGTATCACCACCGGGAGTATCACTTACTGGGTCTGTTGCTGTAGTTTCTCCTCAGGTAGAGTCACTGAGTGGGTCTTTTGTTGTAATAACTCCGCAGGGCGAGTCACTGACTGGGTCTGTTATTATCGTATCTCCACATCGACAGTCACTGAGTGGTTCTGTTGTTCTGGTATCTCCACAGGGTTAGTCACTGAGTGGGTCTGTTGCTTTAGTATCTCCAGAGGGAGAGACATTGAGAGTGCCTTTGGTTATCGTATCTCCACAGGGAGATGCACTGAGTGGGTCTGCTGTTGTAGTAACTCCACAGGGAGAGTCAATGAGTGGTTATTTTATTATAGTATTTGCACGGCGGGAATCGCTCAGTGGGTCTGTTATTGCTGTATCTCCACAGGGAGAGTCACTGAGTGGGTCTTTTATGACAGTATCTCCACAGGGAGAGCCACTGAGTTGGTCTGTTATTATAGTATCCGCACAGCGAAAATCGCTGAGTGGGTCCGTTGCTCCAGTCTCTCCACAGGGAGATTCACTGACTGGGTCTTTTATTATGGTATCTGCACAGAGAGAGTCACTGAGAGGTTCTGTTATTATAATATCTCCACAGGGAGAGTCACTGAGTGGGTCGGTTATTACATTATGTACACTGGGACATTCACTGAGTGTGCCTGTCATTGCAGTATCACCACCGGGAGTGTCACTTAGTGGGTCTGTTGCTGTAGTTTCTCCTCAGGTAGAGTCACTGAGTGGGTCTTTTGCTGTAGCACCTCCACAGGGAGCGTCACTGAGTGGTTCTCTTATTATAATATCTCCACAGGGAGAGTCACTGAGTGGGTCTGTTATTATAAGATCTCCACAAGGCGAGTCACTGAGTGGGTCTCTTTTTGTAGCATTTGCTGAGGGAGACTCGCTGAGTGGGTCAGTTATTGTAATATCTTGACAGCTAGAGTCACTGAGTGGGTCTGTTATGATTGTATCGCCATAGGGAGAGTCACTGAGTGAGTCGGTTATTACAGTATCTCCACAGGGAGAGTAGCTGAGTGGGTCTGTTTTTATAGTATCTCCTCAGGGTGAGTCACTGAGTGGGTCTGTTGTCATCGTATCTCGACAGGAAGAGTCACTGTCTGGGTCTGTTATTATAGTATCTCCTCAAGGAGAGTCACTGAGTGGGTCTGTTATTGTAGTATTTGCTGGGGGAGACCCACTGAGTGGGTCTGTTATTATAGTATCTCCACAGGGAGAGTCACTGAATGGGTCTGTTATTGTAATATCTTGACAGGGAGAGTTACTTAGTGGGTCTGTTATTGTAGTATCTCCACAGGGATAGTCACTAAGTGGGTCTGATATTATAGTATTTCCACAGGGAGTGTCAGTGAGTGGGTCTGTTATTATAGTATCTCCACAGGGAGAGTCACTGAATGGGTCTGTTATTGTAATATCTTGACAGGGAGAGTTACTTAGTGGGTCTGTTATTATAATATCTCCACAGGGTGAGTCACTGCGTGGGTCTGTTATTATATTATCTCGACAGGGTGATTCACTGAATGGCACTGTTGTTGCAGTATCTCCACATGTAGAGTCACTGAGTGGGTCTGTTATTATAGTATCTCCACATGGAGTGTCACTGACTGGGTCTGTGATTATAGAATCTTCACAGTGAGGGTCACTGAGATTGTCTGTTATCATAATATCTCCACAGGGAGAGTCACTGAGTGCGTCTGTTATTATAGTATCTCCACAGGGAGATACACTGAGTGGGTCTGCTATTGTAGTATCTCCTCAGGGAGAGTCACTGAGTGGGTCGGTTATTACAGTATGTCCACTGGGACATTCACTGAGTGTGCCTGTCATTGCAGTATCACCACCGGGAGTGTCACTTAGTGGGTCTGTTGCTGTAGTTTCTCCTCAGGTAGAGTCACTGAGTGGGTCTTTTGCTGTAGTACCTCCACAGGGAGCGTCACTGAGTGGTTCTCTTATTGTAATATCTCCACAGGGAGAGTCACTGAGTGGGTCTGTTATTATAGTATCTCCACATGGAGTGTCACTGACTGGGTCTGTTATTATAGTATTTCCACAGAGAGAGTCACTGAGAGGGTCTGTTATTGTAATATCTCCACAGGGAGAGTCACTGAGTGGGTCTGTTATTATAGTATCTCCGCAGGGAGAGTCACAGAGTGCATCTGTTATTATATTATCTCCACAGGGAGATTCACTGAATGGCACTGTTGTTGCAGTATCTCAACATGTAGAGTCACTGAGTGGGTCTGTTATTATAGTATCTCCACAGGGAGAGTCACTGAGTGCGTCTGTTATTATAGTATCTCCACAGGGAGATACACTGAGTGGGTCTGCTATTGTAGTATCTCCACAGGGAGAGTCACTGAGTGGGTCGGTTATTACAGTATGTCCACTGGGACATTCACTGAGTGTGCCTGTCATTGCAGTATCACCACCGGGAGTATCACTTACTGGGTCTGTTGCTGTAGTTTCTCCTCAGGTAGAGTCACTGAGTGGGTCTTTTGTTGTAATAACTCCGCAGGGCGAGTCACTGACTGGGTCTGTTATTATCGTATCTCCACATCGACAGTCACTGAGTGGTTCTGTTGTTCTGGTATCTCCACAGGGTTAGTCACTGAGTGGGTCTGTTGCTTTAGTATCTCCAGAGGGAGAGACATTGAGAGTGCCTTTGGTTATCGTATCTCCACAGGGAGATGCACTGAGTGGGTCTGCTGTTGTAGTAACTCCACAGGGAGAGTCAATGAGTGGTTATTTTATTATAGTATTTGCACGGCGGGAATCGCTCAGTGGGTCTGTTATTGCTGTATCTCCACAGGGAGAGTCACTGAGTGGGTCTTTTATGACAGTATCTCCACAGGGAGAGCCACTGAGTTGGTCTGTTATTATAGTATCCGCACAGCGAAAATCGCTGAGTGGGTCCGTTGCTCCAGTCTCTCCACAGGGAGATTCACTGACTGGGTCTTTTATTATGGTATCTGCACAGAGAGAGTCACTGAGAGGTTCTGTTATTATAATATCTCCACAGGGAGAGTCACTGAGTGGGTCGGTTATTACATTATGTACACTGGGACATTCACTGAGTGTGCCTGTCATTGCAGTATCACCACCGGGAGTGTCACTTAGTGGGTCTGTTGCTGTACTTTCTCCTCAGGTAGAGTCACTGAGTGCGTCTTTTGCTGTAGTACCTGCACAGGGAGCGTCACTGAGTGGGTCTGTTATTCTAGTATTTCACAGGGAGAGTAACTGAGCGGGTCTTTTTTCACAGTATCTCGAGCGGGAGAGTCACGGAGTTGGTCTGTTATTATAGTATCTCCAAAGGGATAGTCACTGAATAGGTCTGTTATTCTAGCACCTCCACAGTGAGAGTAGTTGAGTGGGTCTGTTGTTATATTATCTCCAGAGGGAGAGTCATTGGGTGTGTCTGTTTTATAATATCTCCACAGGCAGAGTCACTGAGTGGTCTGTTACTATATTTATCTCCACAGGGAGAGTCACTGAGTGCGTCTGTTATTATAGTATCTCCACAGGGAGTGTCACTGAGTGCGTCTGTTATGATAGTATCTCCACAGAGAGAGTCACTGCACTGAGAGGGTCTGTTATTATAATATCTCCACAGGGAGAGTCACTGAGTGCGTCTGTTATTATAGTGTCTCCACAGGGAGACACACTGAGGAGGTCTGCCATTGTAGTACCTCCACAGGGAGAGTCACTGCGTGGATCTGTTATTATAGTATTTGCACGGGGGGAATCACTCAGTGGGTCTGTTATTGCTGTATCTCCACAGGGAGAGTCACTGAGTGGGTCTGTTATTCCAGTATCTCCACAGGGAGAGTCACTGAGTGGGTCGTTTATGACAGTATCTCCACAGGGAGAGTCGCTGAGTGGGTCTTTTATGACAGTATCTCCACAGGGAGAGTCGCTGAGTGGGTCTTTTATGACAGTTTCTCCACAGAGAGAGTCACTGAGTGGGTCTGTTATTTTAGTATCTCCACATGGAGAGTAGTTGAGTGGGTCTGTTGCTGTAGTATTTCCACAGGCAGAGTCACTGACTGGGTCTGTTGTTATAGTATCTCCACAGAGAGAGTCACTGAGAGGGTCTGTTACTATAATATCTCCACAGGGAGAGTCACTGAGTGCATCTGTTATTAGATTCAGAACATTGTAGCGCAGTTCAGGCACTTCAGCCCTCGATGTTGCGCGACCTGTGAAACCATCTGCCCTACACTATTCCATTTTCATCCATATGTCTATCCAATGACCACTTAAATGCCCTTAAAGTTGGCGAGTCTACTACTGTTGCAGGCAGGGCGTTCCGCGCCCCTACTACTCTCTGTGTAAAGAAACTACCTCTGACATCTGTCCTATATCTATCACACCTCAACTTAAAGCTATTTCCCCTCGTGTTTGCCATCTCCATCCGAGGAAAATGACTCTCACTATCCTCCCAATCCAACCCTCTGATTATCTTATATGTCTCTATCAAGTCACCTCTCCTCCTCCTTCTCTCCAACGTAAACAACCTCAAGTTCCTCAGCCTTTCCTCGTAAGAACTTCCCTCCAAACCAGGCAACATCCCAGTAAATATCCTCCGCACCCTTTCCATAGCTTCCACATCGTTCCGAAAATGCGATGAACAGAATTGCACGCAATACTCCATGTGTGGTCTCACCAGAGTTTTGTACAGCTGCAGCATGACCTCGTGGCTCCGAAACTCGATCGCCCGACCAATAAAAGCGAACACACCATATGCCTTCTTAACAGCCCTATTAACCTGGGTCGCAACCTTCAGGGATTTAAGCACCTGGACACCAAGATCTCTCTGTTCATCTAAACTACCAAGAATCTTCCCATTAGCCCAGTACTCTGCATTCCTGTTACTCCTTCCAAAGTGAATCACCTCGCACTTTTCCGCATTAAACTCCATTTGCCATCTCTCAGCCCAGCTCTGCAGCCTATCTATGTCTCTCTGTACCCTTCAACATCCTTTGGCACTATCCACAACTCCACCGACCTTAGTGTCATCCACAAATTTACTAACCCACCCTTCCACACCTTCTTCCAGGTCATTTATAAAAATGACAAACAGCAGTGGCCCCAAAACAGATCCTTGCGGTACAACACTAGTAACTAAACTCCAGGATGAACATTTGCCATCAATCACCACCCTCTGTCTACTTTCAGCAAGCCAATTTCTGATCCAATGCTTTAAATCACCTTCAATCCCATACTTCCGTATTTTCTGCAATAGCCTTCCATGGGGAACCTTATCAAACGCCTTACTGAAATCCATATACATCACATCCACTGCTTTACCCTCATCCACCTGTTTGGTCATCTTCTCGAAAAACTCAATAAGGTTTCTGAGGCACGACCTACCCGTCATAAAACCGTGCTGACGATCGTGAATGAACTTATTCTTTTCAAGATGCTTATAAATCCTGTCTCTTATAACCTTTTCCAACATTTTACCCACAACCGAAGTAAGGCTCACAGGTCGATAATTACCAGGGCTGTCTCTACACCCCTTCTTGAACAAGGGGACAACATTTGCTATCCTCCAGTCTTCCGGCACTATTCCTGTCGACAATGACGACATAAAGTTCAAGAACAAAGGCTCTGCAATCTCCTCCCTAGCTTCCCAGCGAATCCTAGGAATAATTCCATCTGGCGCATGGGACTTATCTATTTTCACACTTTCCAAAATTGATAACACCTCCTCCTTGTGAACCTCAATCCCATCTAGCCTAGTCGGCTGAATCTCAGTATTCTCCTCAACAACATTTTCTTTCTCTCCTGTAATAGTGTCTATTATAGTGTCTCCACAGGGAGATACACTGAGTGGGTCTGTTATTATGGTATCTCCACAGGGAGAGTCACTAAGTGGGTCTGTTAATATAGTCTTTCCACAGGGAGAGTCACTGAGTGTGTCTGTTATTATAGTATCTCCACAGGGAGAGTCACTGAGTGGGTCTGTTATTTTAGTGTCTCCACAGGGAGAGTCATTGAGTGTGTCTGTTATTATAGTAGCTCCACAGGGAGAGTCACTGACTGTGTCTGTTATTATAGTATCACCACAGGAAGAGTCACTGAGTGGTTCGCTTATTGTAATATCTCCACAGGGAGAGTCACTGAGTGGGTCTGTTATTATAGTATCTACAGAGGGAGAGGCACAATTTGGGTCTGTTATTATAGTATCTCCACAGGGAGAGTCACTGAGTTGGTCTGTTCTACTAGTATGTCCTCAGGGAGAGTCACTGAGTGGGTCTGATATTATAGTATCTGCACAGCGAGAATCGCTGAGTGGGTCTGTTGCTCTAGTCTCTCCACAGGGAGATTCACTGACTGGGTCTTTTAATTGGTATCTCCACAGAGAGAGTCACTGAGAGGTTCTGTTATTATATTATATCCACAGGGAGAGTCACTGAGAGGGTCGGTTATTTCATTATGTCCACTGGGGCATTCAGTGAGTGTGCCTGCCATTGCAGTATCACCACCGGGAGTGTCACTTAGTGGGTCTCATGCTGTAGTTTCTCCTCAGGTAGAGTCACTGAGTGCGTCTTTTGCTGTAGTACCTCCACAGGGAGCGTCACTGAGTGGGTCTGTTATTATTGTATCTCCACAGGGAAAGTCACTGAGTTGGTCTAATATTGTAATATCTCGAAAGGGAGGGTCACTGAGTGGGTCTGTTATTATAGTATTTCCACAGGGAGAGTGACTCAGCGGGTCTTTTATCACAGTATCTCTTGCGGGAGAGTCACTGAGTTGGTCTGTTATTATAGTATCTCCACAGGGATAGTCACTGAATCGGTCTGTTATTATAGTACCTCCACAGTGAGAGTAGTTGAGTGGGTCTGTTGTTATATTACCTCCAGAGGGAGAGTCATTGGGTGTGTCTGTTTTATCGTATCTTCACAGGCAGAGTCACTGAGTAGTCTGTTACTATATTTTTCTCCACAGGGAGAGTCACTGAGTGCGTCTGTTATTATAGTATTTCCACAGAGAGAGTCACTGAGAGGGTCTGTCATTATAATATCTCCACAGGGAGATTCACTGAGTGCCTCTGTTATTATAGTGTCTCCACAGGAAGATACACTGAGTGGGTCTGCCATTGTAGTATCTCCACAGGGACAGTCACTGAGTGGATCTGTTATTATAGTATTTGCACGGGGGGAATCAATCAGTGGGTCTGTTATTGCTGTATCTCCACAGGGAGAATCACTGAGTGGGTCTTTTATGACAGTATCTCCACAGGGAGAGTCACTGAGTGGGTCTTTTATGACAGTATCTCCACACGGAGTATCACTGAGTGGGTCTGTTATTTTAGTATCTCCACATGGAGAGTAGTTGAGTGGGTCTGTTGCTATAGTATGTCCACAGGCAGAGTCACTGACTGGGTCGGTTATTATAGTATCTCCACAGGGAGAGTCACTGAGAGGGTCTGTTACTATAATATCTCCACAGGGAGAGTCACTGAGTGCGTCTGTTATTCGAATCAGAACACTACAGCGAAGTACAGGCCCTTCGGCCCTCGATGTTGCGCCGACCTGTGAAACCATCTGACCTATACTATTCCATTTTCATCCATATGTCTATCCAATGACCACTTAAATGCCCTTAAAGTTGGCGAGTCTACTACTGTTGCAGGCAGGGCGTTCCACGCCCCTACTACTCTCTGTGTAAAGAAACTACCTCTGACATCTGTCCTATATCTATCACACCTCAACTTAAAGATATTTCCCCTCGTGTTTGCCATCTCCATCCGAGGCAAATGACTCTCACTTCCTCCCAATCCAACCCTCTGATTATCTTATATGTCTCTATCAAGTCACCTCTCCTCCTCCTTCTCTCCAACGAAAACAACCTCAAGTTCCTCAGCCTTTCCTCTAAGACCTTCCCTCCAAACCAGGCAACATCCCAGTAAATCTGCTCTGCACCCCTTCCATAGCTTCCCCATCCTTCCGAAAATGCGATGAACAGAATTGCACGCAATACTTCAGGTGTGGTCTCACCAGAGTTTTGTACAGCTGCAGCATGACCTCGTGGCTCCGAAACTCGATCCCCTGCTAATAAAAGCGAACACACCATATGCCTTCTTAACAGCCCTATTAACCTGGGTCTCAACCTTCAGGGATTTATGCACCTGGACACCAAGATCTCTCTGTTCATCTACACTACCAAGAATCTTCCCATTAGCCCAGTACTCTGCATTCCTGTTACTCCTTCCAAAGTGAATCACCTCGCACTTTTCCGCATTAAACTCCATTTGCCATCTCTCAGCCCAGCTCTGCAGCCTATCTATGTCCCTCTGTACCCTTCAACATCCTTTGGCACTATCCACAACTCCATCGACCTTAGTGTCATCCACAAATTTACTAACCCACCCTTCTACACACTCTTCCAGGTCATTTATAAAAATGACAAACAGCAGTGGCCCCAAAACAGAACCTTGCGGTACACCACTAGTAACTAAACTCCAGGATGAACATTTGCCATCAACCACCACCCTCTGTCTTCTTTCAGCTAGCCAATTTCTGATCCAATGCTCTAAATCACCTTCAACCCCATACTTCCGTATTTTCTGCAATAGCCTACCGTGGGGAACCTTATCAAACGCCTTACTGAAATCCATATACACCACATCCACGGCTTTACCCTCATCCACCTGTTTGGTCACCTTCTCGAAAAACTCAATAAGGTTTGTGAGGCACGACCTACCCTTTACAAATCCGTGCTGACTATCGCAAATGAACTTATTCTTTTCAAGATGCTTATAAATCCTGTCTCTTATAACCTTTTCCAACATTTTACCCACAACCGAAGTAAGGCTCACAGGTCTATAATTACCAGGGCTGTCTCTACTCCCCTTCTTGAACAAGGGGACAACATTTGCTATCCTCCAGTCTTCCGGCACTACTCCTGTCGACAATGACGACATAAAGATTAGCAACAACGGCTCTGCAATCTCCTCCCTGACTTCCCAGAGAATCCGAGGATAAAGCCCATCTGGCCCAGGGGACTTATCTATTTTCACTCTTTCCAAAATTGCGATCACCTCCTCCTTGTGAATCTCAATCCCATCTAGCCTAGTAGGCTGTATCTCAGTAATCTCCTCGGCAACATTTTCTTTCTCTACTGTAAATACTGACGAAAAATATTCATTTAACGCTTCCCCTATCTCCTCTGATTCCGCACACAACTTCCCACTACTGTCCTTGATTGGCCCTATTCTAACTCATATCATTCTTTTATTCCTGATATACCTATGGAAAGCCTTAGGGTTTTCATTGATCCTATCCACCAATGACTTCTCGTGTCCTCTCCTTGCTCTTCTTAGCCATCCCTTTAGATCCTTCCTGGCTAGCTTGTAACTCTCAAGCGCCATAACTGAGCCTTCACGTCTCATCCTAACATTAGCCGGCCTCTTCCTCTTGACAAGCGCTTCAACTTCTTGATTAAACCACGGCTCCCTCGCTCGACAACTTCCTCCCTGCCTGACAGGTACATACTTATCAAGGACACGCATTAGCTGCTCCTTGAACAAGCTCCACATTTCGTTTGTGCCCATCCCCTGCAGTTTCCTTCCCCATCCTACACATCCTAAATCTTGCCTAATCGCGTCATAATTTCCTTTCCCCAGCTATAATTCTTGCCCTGCGGAATATACCTGTCCCTGCCCATCGCTAAGGTAAACCGAACCGAATTGTGATCACTATCGCCAAAGTGCTCACCTACATCTAAATCGAACACCTGGCCGGGTTCATTACCCTGTACCAAATCCAATGTGGCATCGCCCCTGGTTGGCCTGTCCACATACTGTGTCAGAAAACACTCCTGCACACACTGGACAAAAACAGACCCATCTAAAGTACTCGAACTATAGTATTTCCAGTCAATATTTGGAAAGTTAAAGTCCCCCATAACCACTGCCCTGTTACTCTCGCTCCTGTCGAGAATCATCTTCGCTATCCTTTCCTCTACATCTCTGGAACTATTCGGAGGTCTATAGAAAACTCCCAACAGGGTGACCTCTCCTCTCCTGTTTCTAACCTCGAACCATACTACCTCAGTAGACGAGTCCTCAAACGTCCTTTCTGCCGCAGTAATACTTTCCTTGATTAACAATGCCAACCTCCGCCCCCCTCTTTTACCCTCTTCTCTGTTCTTACTGAAACATCTAAATCCCGGAACATGCAACATCCATTCCTGCCCCTGCTCTACCCATGTCAATGAAATGGCCACAACATCAGGATCCCAGGTACCAACCCATGCTGCAAGCTCACCCACCTTATTCCGGATGCTCCTGGCGCTGAAGTAGAATTACGGATGCTCCTGGCGTTGAAGTTGTATCTGTTTATTCGCCTGAGGTTTAATTTCCTGTCTGGGGCCCTGGGTTAACCATTACATGTTGGATTGGGGCCTTGGTATTTTCAACAGGTTGAAAGGCTGGGGTTCAAGGAGCAGCCCCAGGAGGGGGTCCCATTTGCCCCTTGCTCCTTCCAGCCCTGTCTGTGAGGTTTGCTGGTGTTTTGGGCAACGCTAGGAAGCTAACAGTGAAATGAGATGCGCTGTACCCATTTTAATTCATTTTACTGTAGGTCTGAGCTTTCTCTCTGTCTCCACATTCATTCCCTGTGTCTCTATCTCCCCCCAAGCTTTCTGTTCTCTGTCTCGGTTTCACACTCACCTTCTCCAATAAAACCTTCAATAAATTTTAAAAAACATGCCACACACAGCAATGTGATTTGTCGTTATTTGAAATGGTGAGACAAAATCAGCAGCTTGTTCCCAGTTTAAAGAGGGAATTTCGCCCTTTCTGGGGACTGAAATCTAGCTATTATCACATTGCTGATCGTGGGATCTTGCTGTGCATCTGGTGCCCAGCAGCATTTCCTGCACAGCAATGAGGACACTTTAAAATTCAGCTTCCTGAGGGTCAGATTGTGGATTTCTCTGTGTTTTCTTTCCATCTTCCAGTGCTTTTCTCTCCCCTGCACTTTCTCTATTTTAACCATTAATTAATAGGTGCCACAATGTGTGCACAGCAAGATCCCACAGGCAGCAATATGATAATATGCAGATAATGTGTTTTCAGTGATGTAAGTTTCGGGATCGCAGAGGGAGGGACATTCCTGCAGCGACGAAGTGGTTAGTACCGCAGCCTCACAGCTCCAGCAACCCAGGTTGGGTTCTGGGTACTGCCTGTGCAGAGTTTGCAAGTTCTCCGTGTGGGTTTCATCCGGGTGCTCTGGTTTCCTGCCACATGCCAAAGACTTGCGGGTTGATAGGTAAATTGGCCATTCTAAAAATTGCCCCTCATGTAGGTAGGTGGTCGGAGAATTGAGGGAAGGTGGGGATGTGAGAGGGGGAAAATGGCATGAATGTAGGATTAGCATAAATGGGTGGCTGATGGTCAGCGTTGGGCCGAAGGTACTGTTTTAGTGCTGTATCTCTCTATGAATCGAATGTGATGTGTGGTTATTTTAAACGGTGACAGAAACATTTCAGCGGACGTTTCAATCTAGATTAAATCCCAGATCGAGAGAAAAAGAAACAGATGTGGACGGGGTGCAAGGGGGAGGGAGCAGGAGAAAGACAGGGAGAGGGGTGTTTGATATTTTCAAACTGCAGGAATGTCGCTCCCTCTGGGATCTCGAAACTTACGTCATTAAAAACAGATTATCTGCATATTAGCATATTGTTGCCTTTGGGATCTTGCTGTGCACAGATTGCCTACAGCTTTCCTGCATTGCAACAGTGAGGACCACTTTAAAAATTAGTTCATTGATTCTCAACTGCTCCTGAGGGCCAGTACTTGCAAAAGCTGAACGTGAAGCTGTATAAAGACTTGAGAAAAGTTTCAAGATGGAGTTCGGCATTTTCTGAGGACTGTGATAGGATATCTGGCTATGATCACATTGTGGGATCCTGCTGTGCATACATTACCTGCATCAATTCTTACATTACAACACTGAGGCAGAAACAGATGGAGAGAAAAGGAGGGAGAGAGAGAAACAGCTGGAGGTGGCAGGTAAATCAGAGAGAGAGAGAGAGAGACAGGAGGAATAGTAGTGGGAAGTTGTGTGTGGAATCAGAGGAGATAGGGGAAGTGTTAAATGAATATTTTGCGTCAGTATTTACAGTAGAGAAAGAAAATGTTGTTGAGAATACTGAGATTCAGGCTACGAGGCTAGATGGGATTGAGGTTCACAAGGAGGAGGTGTTAGCAATTTTGGAAAGTGTGAAAATAGATAAGTCCCCTGGGCCAGATGGGATTTATCCTAGGATTCTCTGGGAATCTAGGGAGGAGATTGCAGTGCCTTTGTCCTTGATCTTTATGTCGTCATTGTCGACAGGAATAGTGCCGGAAGACTGGAGGATTGCAAATGTTGTCCCCTTGTTCAAGAAGGGGAGTAGAGACAGCCCTGGTAATTATCGACCTGTGAGCCTTACTTCGGTTGTGGGTAAAATGTTGGAAAAGGTTATAAGAGACAGGATTTATAATCATCTTGAAAAGAATAAGTACATTAGAGATAGTCAGCACGGTTTTGTGACGGGTAGGTCGTGCCTCACAAACCTTATTGAGTTTTTCGAGAACGTGACCAAACAGGTGGATGAGGGTAAAGCAGTGGATGTGGTGTATATGGATTTCAGTAAGGCGTTTGATAAGGTTCCCCACGGTAGGCTATTGCAGAAAATACGGAAGTATGGGGTTGAAGGTGATTTAGAGCTTTGGATCAGAAATTAGCTAGCTGAAAGAAGACAGAGGGTGGTGGTTGATGGCAAATGTTCATCCTGGAGTTTAGTTACTAGTGGTGCACCGCAAGAATCTGTTTTGGGGCCACTGCTGTTTGTCATTTTTATAAATGACCTGGAAGAGGGTGTAGAAGGGTGGGTTAGTAAATTTGCAGATGACACTAAGGTCGGTGGAGTTGTGGATAGTGCCGAAGGATGTTGTAGGGTACAGAGAGACATAGATAGGCTGCAGAGCTGGGCTGAGAGATGGCAAATGGAGTTTAATGCGGAAAAGTGTGAGGTGATTCACTTTGGAAGGAGTAACAGGAATGCAGAGTACTGGGCTAATGGGAAGATTCTTGGTAGTGTAGATGAACAGAGAGATCTTGGTGTCCAGGTGCATAAATCCCTGAAGGTTGCTAACCAGGTTAATAGGGCTGTTAAGAAGGCATATGGTGTGTTAGCTTTTATTAGTAGGGGGTCGAGTTTCGGAGCCACGAGGTCATGCTGCAGCTGTACAAAACTCTGGTGAGACCGCACCTGGAGTATTGCGTGCAGTTCTGGTCATCGCATTATCGGAAGGATGTGGAAGCTATGGAAAGGGTGCAGAGGAGATTTACTAGGATGTTGCCTGGTATGGAGGGAAGGTCTTACGAGGAAAGGCTGAGGAACTTGAGGTTGTTTTCGTTGGAGAGAAGGAGGAGGAGAGGTGACTTAATAGAGACATATAAGATAATCAGAGGGTTAGATAGGGTGGATAGTGAGCGTCTTTTTCCTCGGATGGTGATGGCAAACACGAGGGGACATAGCTTCAAGTTGAGGTGTGATAGATATAGGACAGATGTGAGAGGTAGTTTCTTTACTCAGAGAGTAGTAAGGGCGTGGAACGCCCTGCCTGCAGCAGTAGTA